>NC_037285.2:45314920-45615337 GCF_000002775.5 Populus trichocarpa | reverse complement strand
AAAATGTGAATAAAATTTTTATGGAAATGAATTTCATGAAACTGAAAGTACTAACGAGTAACTGAGTGAAATTTGAAATAACCTAGATAAAATTTGATATAAACAGGCGTCATGATTCATGAAATTTTACCCAAAAATCATAAAATTTACTATTGAAAAATATAGAAGGCATTTTTAAAAAGTTAAGTAATTATCTATGTGTATGGGTGAAGAAAAAATTGAGGGACGTGGAAGGTATTTAAAAAATAAGTTAATTATATATATATATATGAGTGCAAGTGAGTGTGTACTATAAGGAAACAAAAAATAAAAACAAACTTCCTTTTCAAAGAGAAGGAAGCATTCGGCCAAGAGAGGAAAAAAAAATTCAAGTAAGGAAAATTTATCAATTTAAAAGTGTTAAAGCTTTGGTTATTGCTTGGTAAGATGTCCTCACACTTTTAAATAAGATTCTTGAAGAATTTATACTTTAAATTGATTGAACTTTGTGAAATGAGGAATTAAGGTTCATGATAAATTTTAGAGAAAATTACAATTGATTGTGAAATTGTGTAAGATTATTGAAGTGAGTAGAGAAAGTAAGAAATTATGGTAATTAAAGCAAAATTTTAGGTGTTCTTGAAGAAGGGATTTTTGGAAAAAAAATAATAAGAAAAATAAAAATTTAAGAGTTTTGATAAGATGATGAGATTGTGTAAGAAAGAGATGATATTAATGTTAAAGAGTGACTAGATCATGAAATTTTTTTATATTTTTCTTTGATTTAAATTACGGTAAAAATTAAATAAATAAATTTAAAGAATATATATATTGATTTGAATGATGAAATGAATTGTGTTACAATGTGTAAATTGGAAGAATAGGAAGGAAATTCACAAAATGATTTTATTTTGGCAAATAAAAGGATAATTGGAATGATTTTATTTATTGAGTGTTTCAATATGGAAGGTAAAATAATGATGTGATATACTTGTCAATTCAAGAGAGGCTGCCAGGCCGACACCACAGCAGGAAATTTCAGCTCGAACTTAGTCATCAGGTAATTAGACGGTACCCGAATTTATTATTGGTCAATATGTATTTTTATTTGATTAATTGTGGTTGATAAATATGAAATTATTATATTGTTTACTTTAGAAAATAAGATATGCGTTGTGATGAATTAATTCTTGAACTAATGGGATTAATGTCCTGGTGAATGGGCGTGATAAGGAATTAATTCCCTAGTTAATGGGATTAGAACCCTGGTGAATGGGCAAATCGTTGAACTAATTCCTGAATTAATGAGATTAATGTCCTGATGAATGAACTTGATGAGGAATTAAGTCTCTAGTTAATGGAATTAGTACCCTGATGAATGGGTAAATTGTTGAACTAATTCCTGATTTAATGGAATTAGTGCCCTGGCAAATGAGCGAGATGAAGAATTAATTTCCCTGGTTAATGGGATTTGTACCTGATGAATGGATGAAACGTTAAACTAATTTTTGGATTGATGACAATAGTGCTTGTTAAATGGACTAGTGGAAAATTAATTATTTATTAGTGAAAGTAATGCCGGGTTAATTGAGCGATTGGAATAATTATATTTTTGGTTGATATTAAAAAAGAAAAAAGAAAAAGAAAACAAACTCATAGATTATTCTGAAATTTAATTGATATATATAATACTAGATGAGCAAGTTAATTTAATGATCTTTTGACTAAATTTTCAAAAAAAAAGGAAGAAAGAAAGAAAGTAGAAAGAATTTTATGGATATCTTTTTTTCATCTGTCTAATTGAATTATTGTATTAAATCAATTTTCAGGTACATACCCCTATCGGCTGAACAATAGATTAGTTTTCTTATATTTTGTTGGGTATCTTTTTGTAATGAATGAATTTATTATTTTGTTATGTAATATAATGCGTCAACAGTTTATCGAAAACTCTTTTGTGTAGTATAATCTTAATTATGAATTTCTTCTTTAATTATATACTTATTTCGATTATAATTTCGTTAATAGTCCTTATTTGTAAATCTTTGAATTGTGTAATGTACTTCAGTTATAATTTGTAGAATAATTCTTTGGATTGCATCCATGTAAATGTGGGATATTGAATTGTTTAGACATGTGTGAATTTGATTATTGAGAAGTTGTGATGTAATGAGAGGAGGAAGTTCTGGATGATAGGATGAGTAAGGAATTTGATAATTGAGGATTGTGGATGAAAAGTCGATAACTTGGTATCTAAAAATATAAAAAAACTCTGCTGAATTTTTTATTGATTACAAAAAAAAAATTCCTTAATCTTATTTGAATCATAATGTCCTTGCTCTTTGTTTTGAATACAAATGATGAGGCTGTTACATAGACTCTCTCTAACATTGTAATCCAATGACTTTTTTGGCTCCTCTGTCAAATTAAGGAATGAGAAAATAGAAAAAAGAAGTTGTGGATAAAAAATAAAATGTAGGAAAACTTAAGGGATCAAAAAGTCATTATCTGAAAAGTATGAGAATCAAAATGAATTTTTTACTTCAATCTTGAAATTACCACCTTTTTTTACGCCTTTTTTTTCACTTTGGTTATCTATATTTAAATTTTACTTTTCCTCAACAAATTTACTTAATTATCTATCAATTTAAGCTTATAACACCAGTGAATAGTGATGTGAGAATAATATTTTACCCATATATCTTTTTTAAAGATTCTTATAATTATAAATATAATAAGAATACCTTTAAAAATAGAATCAAAGGCTGTAGAGTTCTCATCATAACCATAATATCTTTTTTACTAGGTGGACAAAATGGTTCATTGCTTAGCGTTTTTTATCCATCGTATGGCATAAAAAAATTTGAGTCCAAATAACTAAAATTTGAGTCAAATTTTCACAGAGGGTTCGGTGCTTTTTCTCAAGTCCAAATAACTAAAATTTGAGTCTTTTTGCTGCTGCTGCTGCTGTTGTTTTAACTTATTAACTAATGGGGTTTCTTCTTCTAATTCTTTTTGTGTTTGTTTTTGCGGGTTGATTATGTTACATTTGGTTGTCATTCTTGGAATGTTTTAAAAGGATTAGTTACTCACTGGTTTGATTCTTTCTCAGTTTTAGTTGTTGGGTTTTAATTACTTTTCTCTATTGGAACAATGTCTCTCTGTCTCTTGTTTAAGGACTGCTTACTTTATTCTCAATTGGCTTCTTGCAATTGTTTTTCTTGAGCTATTATTTGTTTTGAGTGAAATGTATTTTTAATGTGATGATATTGTCACTCTTTGTTTACCAATGTTACAATTCAGAATTTCTTTAGGAAATTTATGATCAGGTGTGTGTGTGTGTGTGTGTGTGTGTGTTCACCTGAATTTCCTGTCTATGCATTCAAATAACTCGTTTCATTGTAGGAGATTTTGACCAAATTTTCCTGAATTAGATTAGGTAGGTGATTAATTTTTTAGGTGCTTTGTTCATATAGCGGCTAGGGCTTTTGAGTGTGGCTAGGAGAACTCATATCGTGAAATGGTAGTTGAATAAAATAGTCATATGTTAGCTAATTTTGTAGATAGAACAACCATCACTGATCATGTATCTCCCATAGGCAGATGAGGTGTTACCCCTTTGAGATCAAATTCATGCACATGATCTTTTATAATTTTGGCAGATTGGATTATGAGATAGAAACTCTGAACAGCATAACAATAGATGCGACAACTTTGCAGCTCTTCCTACCTCTCCCCTACATGTACAAGCCTTCTGCAGTTGTAGTTTGCATAAGAATGCTAAGTTGGAAGTTTGATGTGTTGAATGCCATATCATGAGATTTAGGAAAAACATTCAGAACCTCTATAGTGAACAAGGTTTTTCTGTGCTGACTTTGGCGCAAGGAAGATAATTTATGTTATGGATGTCCTCAGTTTGTCTTTAATGAGGTCAAGCATCCTATATAGAAGTCCTGAAGTTCCTTTGAAACAAATTCTATATCTGGGATTTTAGGCCTTGTCAGTTCTAGGTAATGCAAAACTGTGTTTAAATGAGCAACAAGGAGTTGGTGTTTGTTCATAATTAAAATCCCCTTTAAGTGACACAAGCTGTTTGTGCAACAAGGAGTTGATGAGATTAGGTGGATGATTAGTTCTAGGATGACTTGGTTCCTTAGAGCACCATTTGCAAGGTCAACTTTTCCTTTGAACATTATGAAAAACCGTGAAATTTAGTTAGGAAGTAAAAAGTTAGGATAAGGGAGATGACTACTTAGAGGTTGGTAATTAGGAAGTGTTCATTGAAGTAATTGCTTCGATGAAATTGACCTCCAATAGAGAATATTTACTCAAAGGAATGTTATGGAAAATAACCATGCGATTACTTTTTCCCATTGTCAACCAAGAAATCCCTTACCTTTAAAAGAAATATGAGGTAAACAATCAATTTCAGCACACGATGGACACGTGCATTAAGTGGGAGATAAAAGAATCAACATTATTATTATTACTATTATTATTATAAACTGAATTATTGCTAACAGTCATGATTGTGCACCAGTCTGGTGTGGAAATGATTTTAAATCATGGTTACAGTCATGATTGTGCACCAAAGACCCATTCCCGGGCATTACCTGGTCGTGTTGGTTGTTGCAGTTGTGAATTATTAGCAACTCTAAGCAAATTTTCAATTATCCAGATATATTTTTATACTTTATTGTAATTCACTTAAAGACACAATAATAGTGCTTATTGTTTGAGGTTGAGAGAAGAAGCGGATTGTCATTGCGCCCACATGACCGGCTACTTTAGTTTTCTCATTAATTTATTAAGTTGTGTACAAGTTAACATATATTATTCCAATTACATGCCATTATATATATAGCAACCGACTAGAAATATTAACAATAATGTTTTAACAAATATTAACAATTGCTTTTCATAATATTTTTTTTAAAATTTAGTTTCGATACCACCATATTAAAACGATTTAAAAAAATTAATTTGAAGAAAAAATTAAATTTTCTTAATTATGTAACAAACATACTAGCTTATTTTTATTTTTAAAATGATTTTATTTTATCTAAGAAACTTAACTGCCTCATTGTTGTATGCGTTATTAATACCAAAATTTAAACATAGAAATCATATTTATTTTGTTAGAATTAATATATAACTGTATAAGAACATAAATTTTGTGTTGAAATACTTAATTGAATTAAAATATCTTTAAAATTTTGTTAACGTATTACTATTTTTATTTTTATTTTTTACACGAAACTAATTATTAGGAGTTGTAGTAACCTTTTTTCACAAAAATATAATTATTACTACTTTTATTGAACTTACCTCTAATTAAGAAAAAAAACTAAAACAGTAATATGTAATTTCTAAAAAATATTTAATCTTATTTTTTTGTATTTTTTTCCTATTTATAATTATATAAATTGTTTTTATGAGAGTGAAGAGTTTAAAAAATATAATATTGTTCTCTGATCATATGGCCGCCGGTGGGCAGCAAAACAACTTCTTACAAAGATTAGAATTTGTACATCATAAGTTTCATATTAACAATTGTTTGCATTCCTTCAAAGATGAGAGCAGATTCTGGTTTATTAATGCAAGGATCAATGCACCACTTGTTTATTTAATGAGTTGAGACTGCTCTAATATTTGAAACAAGACAACAAATAATCTAATCTAAACCCTTACTTGCTAACTTTAGTAGCATGTTTACTCTCTAGTCTCTAACTGGTTTTCGTTGCTTACGAATCGCTGCAGTTACGAATTTGAGGCGTGAACAATGGACTTGTGAGCATTTTTTAAAAATTAGTAGATGTAAACTCATAATATATAAAGTTGATCTGATTAAAAACGATACAACTAAGTCAAACTATATGACAATGATGGTCATGTTAAATTAATTGAGATCAAATAGAGAAAGGAGGCTACAATTCTGAATAATCTGTATATTATGGATGCATAGTCTTAACCTAAATACAAATAAAGTATATATAGGTCAAACTGAAAGTACTATTCTACCCTTAATAAATAAGACTACATAAATATTATTTAACATCTCCCCTCAAACTCACGATGTGGCAGCTACAAGCATCGAGAGTTTGCCAACCAGAAAACGAAAACGAGAGATGGAATGCGCCTTGGTAAAGAAATCTGCAATCTGCAAGGAAGAAGGAACAAAAGGCAAAGCAATGGTGCCATGTTTGAGATGATGACGAGTAAGATGACAATCGATCTCAATGTGTTTAGTGCGCTCATGAAAAACCGAGTTATGAGCAATCTGAATAGAACTCTGGTTGTCACAATACATAGGAGTAGGATGAGAAAAGGAAATTCCCATATCAGCAAGTAACCAACGTAACCAAACAATCTCTTTGGTAGTAGATGCCATGGCACGATATTCTGCTTCGGTGGATGATTGAGAAACAATAGATTGTTTCTTGCTCTTCCAAGAAATAAGAGAATCACCTAAAAAGATACAGAACCCGGTAACAGACTTGCGATCTGTGGGATCACTACCATGATCAGCATCAGAGTATGCACGCAACTCCAAAGAAGAGGTGGATGAAAGTAAAAGACTCTGAAAAACTGTACCCCGAAGATATCGCAAAATACGAAGAACAGCTGCCCAGTGAACAGTAGTAGGAGAAGCAACAAACTGACTAACAACATGAACAGCATATGCAATATCTGGACGAGTGATGGTGAGATATACCAAACTCCCAACAATAGTGCGGTATAAAGTAGGATCTATCAAAGGTAAACCATCAGAAGAAGAGTACCTTGCGTTAACCTCAATAGGAGTATCTACAGTCTTGTTATCAGTAAGTCTAGCCCGCTCAAGAATATCTGCAACATATTTCGACTGAGAAAGAAGGTAACCTCTAGGTGAGTATGCTACCTCAATACCCAGGAAATATCGAAGATAACCCAAATCCTTCATTTCAAATCGTCTAGCCAACTCTGTCTTCAAAACTGAAATACCATCAATATCATCACCAGTAATAATCATGTCATCAACATATAAAGACAGAATGATACGACCTGCATCATTGCACTTAATAAAAAGAGCAGAATCATGACTGCTAGAAACAAAGCCAAGAGACGAGATCACAATAGAGAATTTCTCAAACCAAGCACGAGGTGCTTGTTTGAGACCATATAATGCTTTCTTAAGCTTACAAACATATCTAGAGTCATGTGAAATACCAGGAGGGGGTGCCATATAAACTTCTTCTTGAAGATCTCCATTCAAGAATGCATTTTTAACATCAAGCTGAGAAATATGCCACTGACGAATCGAAGCTACGGCAATAAGAGTACGAATAGTAGTCATTTTTGCAACCGGGGCAAATGTCTCCTCATAGTCCATGTCATACTGTTGAGAGTATCCTTTTGCAACCAGCCTAGCTTTGTATCGCTCAATAGACCCATCAGAATTAGTCTTGATCTTATACACCCAACGACAACCAACAACACTCTTACCAGGAGGTAGAGGAACCAGATCCCAAGTATCTGTCTTATGCAAAGCAGAAAGTTCCTCATCCATAGCTTGCTGCCAAAGCGGATCAAGAATTGCCTCTTTATAGGAAGAGGGCTCAAAGAGACAATGAATAGAAGCTAAAAAGGAAGTAAATGATGAAGAATAACAAGAATAAGCGAAATCTGGTAGTTTTGTGGACTTACGAATGCGGATGGACTGACGTGGAGGTGGATCCACAATCTCAAATGAAGCTTGAGGGGCTGTAGATGAGAATGGAGCTTCAGGTGTGCCAGAGAGTAAAGTACCAGTACCTGCAGAGTTATGAGTACAAATTGATCGAACATAGGGAGAGGTATCATTACCAGAATCCTCAGAAAAAGGATCTATATGAATAAGATCAGATTTTGTCAGGCTATGAGTAGTGGATGGAATAGAAAAGAAAGGTATATGCTCAAGGAAGACAACATGACGAGACACATAAAGTTTCTGAGTTATTGGATCAAAACAACGATACCCCTTTTTACCTTCACCATAACCCAGAAAGACACAAATAGCGGATCGAGGGGATAACTTATTGCGTTCTACATGAGGACGAAGAACGAAACAAGTACAACCAAAGACTCTAAATGAGGAATAATCAGGGACATACCCATATAACTTTTCAAAAGGAGATAGACCCGAACTATAAGAAGATGAAATTGTATTAATCAAACTTACAGCAGTAAGAACAGCTTCTCCCCAAAACTCACTAGGAACAAAAGCAGACAACAAGAGAGAACAAGCAGTTTCGACAATGTGCCTATGTTTTCTTTCAGCTACACCATTTTGTTCAGGAGTATCTGTACATGAAGTTTGGTGGATGGTTCCATCTAAGGCAAGCATTTGACAAAATTTATTAGAGGTGTATTCCCCACCCAAATCACACCTAAAGCATTTGATCACAGCAGAATGTTGAGTTTTCATAAGAGCTCGAAAAGCTGCATATATCTCAAAGAATTCAGAACGATGTTTCATTAAATAAACCCAACAATAACGAGTATGATCATCAATAAAAGAGACATAATATCGAGACCCTCCTTTTGTGGAAACAGGAGAAGGTCCCCATACATCAGAATGAATCAAATCAAATGGTGAAGATGAGACAGAAATACTTCGATTAAAAGGTAAAGCAGAAAATTTTGCCAGTTTACATCCACTACAATCAGAAATGTCACAAGTTTTCAAATTTTCTAAAGCTCCTGTGGATGCCAAAAATCTCAAACGAGATGATGAAACATGACCTAGACGGGAATGCCATAAATAAAAACTAGAAGATGAAAGACTCAAACGAAAGGAAGACAAATCAGCAGTAGTAGTAGCAGCGGCAGCAGCAGCAACTGGCACTTTTAACTCATCCAAAATATATAGTTCATTCTCCCTACGGCCTGTCCCAATCAGCTTCTGAGACTGCAGATCCTGTAAACAACAAAAAGAACCAGAAAACATGACTAAATAATCACCAGAATCACATATTTGACCAACAGACGCAAGATTCAATTTGAGTTTTGGAATAAGATAAACATTAGGGAGAGACAAGTGAGGTGTGACAACAGAACCAACACCTGCTAAGGGCATAGGAGTGCCATCAGCAGTCATAACAGGAATGGAGAACAAAGGGGACACTGAGGTAAAAGATGAGGAATCTGGAGACATATGATGGGAAGCACCAGAATCCAAGACCCATTTAGAGTGTGACATACCTGAGGAACTATGAGACAACTGACCTATAGAAGAAGCGGACATTGCTTGTGGCTGCAAGGAGAGAAACTTCTGAAATTGCTCAGCCAAAGAATTAGGATCGGTAATAGAGCCTGGGGAAGCTACTGCTGCAGTATTGTGGTGTGGTGGTTTATAACCCTGAGGTGGTCGATGAGCATTGGATTGTGATTGACTGCCAGACTTCCAAGCTTGATTCTGTTGTCTCAACTTAGGACACTGAGCCTTCCAATGACCTTTCTGCTTACAGAAACTGCACTCATCAAAGCCAACCCTTGTGTAGGGCTTGTTCTGATGATTAGAGAATGGCTTAGAAGGTACTGCTAGTACAGAAGGATTTAAAGCAGAAAGAATTCCCTTTTCAGAATAAGACTGAAGACGTATTTCTTCAGCTAATAACTCACTGACAACAGAGTCAACAGAAGGCAGTGGAGTACGATGCAGAATTGAACCTCTAAGTCCTTCGAAGTCACTGCGAAGTGCTGTTAAAAACTGTACCAATCGTTGCTGCTCTCTACGCTCAATATAGGCACCACATGCCTTTAATTCTACTGATTCTGTAAGAGCCAATTGATCCCAAAGATCTGTCATAGCAGAATAAAACTCTTGAATACTCATATTCTTCTGATGAAGAGCTCGTATGTCATTCTCTAATTGATATTGTTTTGCAAAATTTGATTGCGTGAATAACCTTTGCAGATGATCCCAAACCTCTTTTGCTGTCTCATACTTCGCCAACTGCGTACCTATCGAATGCTCAACAGAATTGTTGATCCAAGTAATGATCTTTGCATTATTTGCTTCCCATGTATCTATCAAAACAGCATCCCCCTCCTCAACATTCTTAGGTATTATATAAGTTCCACTAACATAACCCCACATCTTCTTACCCTTAAGAAAATTTCGCATTACATAGCTCCAATATGAATAGTTCTTCCCATCCAACCTTACATTCACAGACTGAAGCGAATCATCTCTTTCAGTAGCCATAATTAACAATCACAGAGAACCAGAATGCAAAAGCAGCGGAAAACAAAATACCAAATTGCAGAAACTGAACAGAGATTGCAGAAACTAAACAAATATCTTCTCAAAATTATACGATTACTCCAAAACACAAAACCAATTTGCAGAAACTAAACACAAATACCAAATTGCAAAAGCTGAAGGGTAGACGAAATACCAAAATAATTGCAGAAACTGACGAAATACCAAATTTTGCAGAAGCGGAAGACAAAATCTCACTCCAAAAAATTTTCAGGGCTCTGCCCCGAACCCCGGCAGGGGCGCGCTGCCCCTGCAAACCCCCAGCCAACTCACCGCATGGTTGGATCCGCGAACTTGTGCTTGAGATTAAGCCTCGTTTCATAAAACCAGCTCTGATACCATGTTAAATTAATTGAGATCAAATAGAGAAAGGAGGCTACAATTCTGAATAATCTGTATATTATGAATGCATAGTCTTAACCTAAATACAAATAAAGTATATATAGGTCAAACTGAAAGTACTATTCTACCCTTAATAAATAAGACTACATAAATATTATTTAACAGGTCAAACTCCATTTATAGTGTAAAAAAAAGAAGAAAAAGATATGTCATGAAAATGTATTTATAGATCAATGAGACAGATTTAAGATCAAGAGGAGGTTTGGTTGCGTCAGACTAGAATAACAGCTCAAAAGAGTTACAATTTCTTATTCGACTATTGGATAATGCTCAAATTTTTACGTGGACTATCGAATCTTTAGATATCAAAAATCTTGTTTAGGCCTATAGTTTTGATAGTTTCTGTGATTTTCCTTGTTATTTTTTTTTATTTCTTGCTTGTTTTGGATTTTATGCTTCTTTTCTTTGTAATTTTGTGTTTTTGTTTTTGTTTCCTAGTGGAGGTAAGGTTCCTGACATATTTAAGGATTTGTAAACCTTCTAAGAAAACAAACTTCATTATTATTATTTTAGAGAAAATGAACTTGTGAATTTGAGTGTTTAGATCTATAGTCCTTTTTGCTTATATTTTTTTTTTGTTTTCTTTGATTATTGTTGTGTTTTTAGCTTTCGTCTGCATCAAAAGTTTAAATCTCTTTGAAAACAAAAAACCAATCAATTTTGATGTAGTCAATCCTACAATAACTAGTGATTTTAAGCAGTCAGGTGTGAGTCTGTTATAACTAGATGAGGATTTGCCCCAAACAAATTATGTTGATAACTTAGCAAATATATTTATGGAACAATGGAACATGTATAAGCCCAAGACAAGGATTGGTAACACTAGACCTACAAGTTTTTGTAAGTAAGAATGTTTTATAAATTGATTTACCAAGGTTTTTGAATGGATTTGAAAATGGTTGGATAATAACTCTCATATGGCTATGAACAAAATAATGATATTTGATGAGTGAGGTAGGAGATACTAGAACTAGTTCTAATAAATCACTAACATGTTATGATAATTGGCAATGATTCTTGCCAATGAGAAACAATAGCTAGTCAGTAACATTCAATTTAGTTTCGAGTATCGCAGTAATTTGATCAAAGAATAAGGTCATGTTCATGGAATTAAATGCCAAATGAAAACATTCACTATGACTTATTTTATCGCATGTTTTATAAATTATAAATTATAAAAATTTTTGTTTTCAGAGTTGTTTTAAACGGTTTTTTTTATTATTGTCATATATATGAAACAATACGACGGTGTATCTTAGACTTCTTGGAAGAACACCATATCATGGTGTATCTTGGATCACCACATCAAGATTAAATTACTTTTGTCTTTTTCTTCGTCTCCCACTTGTCCCCGTTTTGTCTTTTAAAAATTCTAACGCTCCACTACTTTTGGTGGAGTTTAGAGAATTGTTTTACGCAACCTTCAACTCTGCTACAATTGCTGTTGGGAACCAAGGATTCCTTACAAAGGAGACAACATTTTTAAAAGGAAAAGGCAAATAAACTACAACCATATCATGGTGCATCTTGGACCACCGTACTAAAAGATGAGATTACTTTGTTTTTTTAATTTTCCTTTTACTTGTCTAAAAATAAAAAAAATAAAATAGTTCAAGTTAACTCTAGTCAACCCACTCGGATTATAAATTATATTGAGTTAAATTAATTTTTTTTATTTTATTACATGATAAAAAATATAAAAACTAATTTATCATTAACTCAATATTAAAAAATATAATTTAATAAAAAAACTCAATACTAAAGAATAAAATTCAAAAAATATATTAAAAAAATTAAAAATAAAAACTAAAATGACTAATAAAAAAAAAAACTGAACTAATGACTCGTCCTATGACAACAAAACTCAGGCACGTGCATGTGAGCCTTAAACAAGCCCACACGCCTTTGCTAGTAATTTGAAAAAACATAATATTATTCCTAGTATAGCTTGAACCCACTACCTTCTGCTCAATCAACGTACATTAACTAACTCACCTATGAGACAAATATGAGACAAGTATTCTAAGGAGTGTGAACATTTGCGACTGCAAATCATTGGAAGAGGTATTTGAATTGGGTGACGTTGATGAAGGAAGCAGTGAGGAGGAGTTGTCATCTTTAACAGAGTTACAGCTGATCAAGTTACCTGAGCTCAAATGTATATGGAAGGGGCCCGCCAATCATGTCAGCCTCCAAAATCTTGCTGATCTGAATTTGATTTCTCTCAACAAACTGATATTTATCTTCACACTGTCCCTCGCTCAAAGTCTGCCAAAGCTAGAAAGCCTTAACATAGGTAGTTGCGGTGAATTGAAGCATCTTATCAGAGAAAAGGATGATGCAAGGGAAATAACTACAGGGTCACTTTGCTTCCCAAAATTAAGAAGTCTCTCTATAAGTTACTGTGGTAAACTGAAATATGTCTTCCCTGTCTCTGTGTCTCCAAGTCTTCTGAACCTGGAAGAGATGGAGATTGATTTTGCTGACAATGTAAAGCATATATTTTACACTGGAGAAGGAGATGCACTCACCAGAGATGGAATCATCAAGTTCCCTAAGCTAAGAGGATTGTCTCTTTCAAATTGCAGCTTTTTTGGTCCAAAGAATTTTGCTGCTCAATTGCCTTCTCTGCAAATTCTAAACATTGATGGCCACAAAGAATTGGGAAATTTGTTTGCGCAGCTCCAAGTACGTCCTTTATATTTCTCCAATGTTTGTTTCAGTCCTGCAACTTTTCATGCCCTATTGCCATGTCTACTCATATCCTGTTGTTGATAAGTTTTTGGCTGAACTAGTGGGGACAATTCGTTCATCTATTTACCAAAATTATATAGTTCCAAAGTGCACAAAATTTATTAGGAATTATATCTAACAAATTGGTATCCTTGTTTTCTTTTGATGCAGGGGCTGACAAATTTGGAAAAATTATGCTTGGAATCCCTGCCTGACATGAGGTGTATATGGAAGGGTCTCGTGCTGAGCAAATTGACTACTTTGGAGGTGGTTGAGTGTAAGAGACTGACACTGGTATTCACATGCAGCATGATTGTCAGTCTAGTTCAACTGAAAGTTCTAAAGATATTGTCCTGTGAGGAATTCAATCGAATCATTGCTAAGGATGATGATGAAAACGACCAGATATTGTTAGGAGATCATCTCCAATCTTTATGCTTTCCCAATTTGTGTGAAATTGAGATTGGAGAATGTAACATGTTGAAGAGCCTCTTCCCAGTTACCATGGCTTCAGGTCTCCCATAGCTCCAAATACTTAAGAGTAACAAAAGCCTCTCAATTATTGGGAGTGTTTGGGCAGGATGATCATGTATCACCTGTCAACGTTGAGAAGGAGATGGTGCTTCCTAATCTAAAGAAGCTGTCGCTAAAACAATTATCAAGTATTGTCTGCTTCAGTTTCGGATGCTGTGATTTCTTATTCCCTCGTTTGGTTATCTGCTATGTGTGATTTCAAAAGAAGATAACGACTTATCTATATATGTGTGAATAAGGTTATCTGCTTGTTTACCCATGTAATGTAATGTTGTGTGTTTAGTCATTACTGTGCGTACCTCAAAAAAATAATGTTGCTTGCCCATTATCGTACAAGCCTCCAGAAGTAAGGGCGTATGTTTGCTTGGCCATTCGTGTTTGTTTTGAAGTGTGTGAACCTTTCAAAAATAAAGGCATAATGTTTACTCTTGTTTAATGTGTGGACTCTCATTCTCATGCTTTCTCTGTCAGTTTGATGCTCTGTTTCTATTGCATATGCTTATGTGGTTTTGGAAACGGGCCTGGCAATGCAGCTTGACATCTGGAATAAATGTTTTTGAATGGGCATGTGATGACTGAGACTTGATGCTGTATTATTTGTTCAGAAGTTTGAAACTGATATCAAATAGCAGAGCAATCTCATGTTTTTCTAGCAGAACAATCTCATGTTGAATGGTTTTTTCGAGCAGATACATTGCTGGCTATTGCTAGAGATTCTAAATATTCTATCCTCTAAATGTTCCTCTGATTTCTAATTTTAATTGTTTGCTGCTTACAAACCCTTCATAAGCTACATGCCTAATCTGGTAGCTTTGAACTATAATTTAAAAGTTTTTTTTATGAAAAAAATAAATTAAAATAACCATAAGTTATAAGCATTATTTGTAAAAAAGATTCAAAATTACTATTTTTATTAAGGAATTTAGTATACAATCCACAAACTAAAGTTAAGATTTTTTATTATTATTAAAACAAAGTTTTGAATCCAATTTATAACAAAAAAAAATTAAATCAAAAGCTATTTTAACTAACATACTTAAAAAAAAATTAAAATCAAAAGTCAAAAATATATTAAATCAATTTACAAAAGTCCTATCCCTCTCCTATCCCAGAGTTATGAGATTCGGTTAAATGGAGAAGGGGTTGTTTCTGGTTTGAGATTGAGAGATGGTGTCTTGAAAATTTGAAGGTTTGAAGTTTTATATTTATTTGTTAAAAGGTATCAACTCATTTAGTTCAGAATCTGAAATTATAATGATGGCTGATAAAAATAAAATATTTAAGATTTTTATGAAAAAATTATGGAAGGTAAACAGAATATATAAAGGATTCAATTCTGTGTCTGAAAAAACAACAGAAAACTCAATATTCCACATGCGAAATTTAGCTGGTAAAATAAAAGAAAAAAAAATTATTTATCCATTGGACCACAAAAAATACATATAATAAAAAATCTCAGTTACAGCAGCACTTCAACTGTTTGGTGGGTATTCGTCAAAATTGTTTTCTTTTGGGCTTCTGGTTGTCGACTTCAATACATTGTGATTTCTTCCTTTAAATTTCTGAAACTGAAGTAATTGATGAGTGGAGATAAATCCTTTAGCCATCCACTAAATTTAAAAGGAGTTGTCTAACTGTGTCATTCCCTGTCTCTTGATGCAGGGCTAAAGAAGTAAGAAATTAATTATTGTAATGAAATGATACCTAGATTTATGCTTTCCCAGTTTGAGTGAAATTGAGGCTCTTCCCCCAATTAATGGAAGTATTTGGACAGGACGATAAACCTCCACTTGCTAATATTGAGTTGTCTACTGCCATGTCTACATATATCCTTTTGTTGATACGTAAGTATTGGGGGTAATTGATTCATCAATTTACCGAAACATACTAGGAATTATATCTAACAAATTAGTGCCTTTGTTGTCTTCTGATGTAGGAGCTAACAAGTTTGAAAACATTAAAATTGAAGTCCCTGCCTGACACAAGCATGAGATGTTTGTGGAAGGGTCTCGTGCTAAGCAATTTGACTACTTTTATCGTACCCGATATCGTGACGGTCCACAAAATAAACTCGATTGTGGAAAAAAAACAGATTTCTGACATCTTGTTCTTTTAGGAAAAAATATCTTATTTATGGAGTCGCCACCTAGTATTATGGTCACTAGGAACCCTAACTGATCAACAGAGATTCTATAGTACGGGACTGGTTACGTAAAAGGAAAGATATTATCACCCCTTAAACGTTCTGCCTGAGGCAGACTGCATTGCTGGTTTTGTCTTAAATTACTAAATATTTATTAGTTTACACTATGATAATTTGCTTATAATATTCCTAACTCTGGCGTCAGTGAATATTCAACTATGAATATCTCCAAATCTGGTGTTGATAAATATTACGTAGCTATAAAAAAAATTATATCAATTTTTTATTATTCCCTACTCTAGCGCCAATGAAAAAATAAATTTATTTTTCAGCATGCACATATTTTTTTTCTAGCTAAATAAAATAAAATACAACAAATAAAAATAATATAAATTTAAACCGATATTTTTATTACTGACTCTGGCGTCAGTAAATAAACCAATAAATTTACATTATTTTTATTCATGTATGCATATTTTTTATTTTTTTATTTTTTCTATTTTTTCTATTTTTTTATTTTTCTGTTTTTTTCTTTTATTTTTTTGGGGCTGGGCCCAGCTCAGCCCACATGGCATGGACTGGACCCAGCCAGCCCGGCCCGGTCACTGGCCCTGGGCAAAACGAAAAGCACGCGTGAAGTGGCTTCACGCGTGCATGAGCAGTGCGAAGGTAATTAAATTACCTTCGCACAGCTCTTGTAACAATTCAATTTGAAATGAAGATGCAAAATGGGATGAGGGCCGTACCTGCTTCTGGAAACGGCGAAGATGGCTGCAGTGTGATGGTGCCTGTTGTCTGCTTAACACCTTTCCTCCTGCTTTCTTTTGCTTTCTCTCCTAGTTCTGGAAACGCCGAAGGCAGTAGCAACGGTCTCGGTGACTTTCCTCTGCTTCTTTCTTTGATTGCGTTCTGTCTCCTCTAGTTTTGAGATGAAGGAAAGTAAACAATGGTGATGCCGGTTGTCAATAGTCTTTGGTTCAGTGTCATTCTTTTATTTTTTTGCAGGGATGAAGACAATGGCAGAGCTGATCTGTGACTCTCCTCTGCCTTTCCTTCTACTTTTTTTCCTGAGTCTCTTCTCTCTGTTCCCGCGGTTCTGCCCTTTTCTTCCCCAGTTTTTCCTCCTGCAGTCCTCTGTTTTTCTTTCCCCTGGGTTTTTCCCTCCAGTTTTTTTTTTCTGTATCTGCCCGTTCCCTTGGTTTTTTTTCGTGTTCCTCCTTTTCTCCTGTTTTTCTCAGTTCTTTCTTTTGATGGTTTGGAGTGTGTAGCTGGAGACGAATAATTAGGCTGACCAACGCTTGCAGTTTCCCTGCACTTCACTTGCGTTTTGAGAACAAAGGCAAAGCAGGCCTGCTGTCCTTTTGCTCTCTCCCTATTTCTCTCTTTTTAGGTCCCCTCTCTGTTTTCGTTCATGCTCCCCATTGGCCCTTCGGTTCTGCCCTTTTTTTCTCCTTTTTCAGCCTCGGTTCTGCCTTTTTTCTTCCCCGAATCTGCAGGTGCTGTTGCTAGAACAATTATCAAATATTGTATGCTTTAATCTCGGATGTTATGATTTCCTATTCCCTCATTTAGAGAAGTTGAAGGTGTTAGAATACCCAAAGCTGATCACAAAATTTGCTACTGCACCAAATGGTTCAATAAGAGCTCAATCAGAGGTGCTGCTGAATTGTCTTGATTTCTTGCTTCTCTTTTTGTGTGTTTGTTTATTGTTTCGCTCAATAATAAGATTTAGAAGTTAAAATGTGTATGCCATGCTTGGATTGGATTACAGGTATCTGAAGTAGCTGAGGATTCAAGCACTGGTTGCTCTGCGCCAATCAGCAGTTGTAGAACGTGGACCCGAAATAATGGGTGGGTATGTGGTGAAGGAGATGAAGGAAGGTGGTGAAGGGAGATGGTGGTGATGATGATGATGGGTAGGATGATTAGTTTGGCATTGGAATTTGAAAAACATCCTAATCAGGTAATGGATATGCATGAATGGTCTTTGTACTTCTGTTTGCATTAGGCAGGTTGGTTGCCTATTACATGAGCAACTCGACCTTAGGCGATTTCACAGAGATTCATGTCCTTGAGCTGTGGTGCTGCGAATATGTTTTAGATTGGTGGAAGTAATTCCTACTGTTTCACTGGCAATGGGATACAAATTGGCTTCACATTGTAACAGTCTTATTTACCATAGAAGAACTTCCCAAAAATAAGAGCGTGAGTTTTCTTTTGAAGTGTCTGAATCTTCAAAAACAAGGGCATAATGTCTACTCATGTGTGTGCCTACTGTTTAATGCGTGGACTTTCATTCTCCTTTATGCTCAAATTAATGGCTCTACGACTTGGGTATTTGTTGTTCTGTATGATGTTCTCTTTGTGGTTTTGAAATAGGCAATGCAGCTTGAGGTCTGGAATAAACGTGACTTTTTTTGTAATAAATGTGACTTGTTGCATTATTTGTTTAGAATTTTGAAACTGATATCAGATAGAAGAACAATTGCATGTTTTCCTAGCAGAATCCCCTTGTTGAATGGTTTTTCCAAGCAGATGCTAGAGAATCAAAGAGGTTGTTCAGTAAAGAGAAAACAGGCTGAAAAATTTTTCTTTTTCTTTTTTTATTTCAAGCGATAATCTAAGTTGTTTTTAATAAATAATTTATGATAAAAAAGAATTAAAATAATTTTAAATTATAAGTATTTTTAATAAAAATAACTCAAATAAACTTTTGTAAATAAAAAAATATAATGTAAGATATAATCCACGATTTAAAAACTTACTTATAAATCAATTTAGTGGCACACTTCTGATTGAAATAAGAAGTTATTTTCTAACAAAAACTTACTTGTGATTTTTCTTTGAATTAAAAATGAGAAAAATGGCAATTTCCTATGCATCATAAGTTTCATATTAACAATTGTTTGCATTCCTTCAAATATGAGAGCAGCTTCTGGTACAAGTACTGGGAGGAACAAATAACAAAAACACAAATAATCCAACTATGAGCCATGTATATATTTATTAAATGAGTTGAAACTCTATTTGAAACCAGACAACAAATGACCTGGACCCTTACTTGCTAACTATAGTAGCATGTTTACTCTCGAGTCTATAGTTTCGTTGCCTGCGATCCGCTGCAGGTACGGACTTGAGGTGTGAACAATGGACTTATGGTGATCGAAAACCGATAATGAGCATTTTTTTAAAATAGTAAATGTAAACCCATAATATATAAAGTTGATCTGATTGAATACCGATACAACTAAGTCAAATCATACGACGATGATGGTCAAACTCCATCTATAGTAGGAAAAAAAAAGATAGGTCATGGAGATGTATTTATGGATTAATAAGACAAGTATAGGACAAAAAAAGATTTGGTCACGTTAAACGAAAATAATAGCTCAAAAGGGTCATAATTTCTTATGCGATCGTTAGATCATGCTAAAATTCTTATACGGACCATCGAATCTTTAGATAACAAAAATCTTGTTGAGCCCTCTAGTTTTGGTAGTTTTTTGTGATTTTCTTTGTTATTTTTTAATTTCATGCTTATTTTAGATTTTATGCTTCTTTCCTTTGTAATTTTGAGTTTGTATTTTTATTTCCAAGTTAAGATAGGATTCTTGATATTTTTATGGCTTTGGAAACCTCCTAAGAAAACAAACTTCATTATTATTATTTTAGAGAAAATAAACTTGTGAATTTGAAGGTTCACATCTGCAGCCTCTTTCGCTCATAAAATTTTTTGTGCTCTTTAATTATTGTGTTTTTAGCTTTCATCTGCATCAAATTTTAATTCTTTTTGAAAACAAAAAACCAACCAATTTTGATATAGTCGATCCTACGATAACTAGTGATTCTAAGCAGTCAGATGTGGGTCTCCCACAACGAGATGAGGATTTCCTCAGACAAATAATATTGATGGCTTAGTAAATGTATTTATGAACCAATAGAACAGGTTTAAGCCCAAGAGAATGTTTGGTTGTACTAGACAAGAATAACAGCTCAAAAGAGCTAGAATTTTTTATTCGATTATTGGATTGTGCTCAAATTTTTATACAAACCATCGGATCTTTAAATATCAAAACTCTCACTGATGCCCCGGGTTTTGTTAGTTTTTTGTGATTTTCTTTGTTATTTTCAGATTTCTTGCTTATTTTAGATTTTTTGCTTCTTTCCTTTATAATTTTGGATTTTTTTTTTTGTTTCCTTGTTGAGGTGAGGTTCCTAACCAATTTAAGGCTTTGTAAACTTTCTAAGAAGGCAAACTTCTTTATTATTATTATTATTATTATTATTATTATTAAAAAAATAAACTTGTAAATTTTAGGGTTCACAACTGCAACCCCTTTCACTTATAAATTTTTTTGTGTTTTTTGACTATTGTGTCCTTAATTTTGCGGTATCAAGCGCAAACCCAAAGACATGATGTTTTCTAACTACAGAAGAAGGAAACATAGAGAAAATGGAAACAAAATACCAAGGCCAATTGCGAAAGATGTTAACAAAAAAGCTTCAAATAAAAAACATAACATGGATTTTTTAAAAGAAAGAAAGAAAGAAAGAAAAACAGTTGCACTATGTCAATGGTGTAATTGAGTATGCACCAACGGTAACAGCAACAATAGTGGATTGCCTAGGCCAACTAGATTTTGTTAATGCTTAAAACATTTTTTTAGAACATTTTCTTTGACACAATAAACTTGAGTTTCACTAAAATTAGGTCTTCTATGCAAGGTTGTTCATTCCATTATGCTCCGCTTGAAATGGATAGTATATCTCATATTAATTTAAAAAAAAAAACAGAACAAAATGGGATAACTTTTATCTCATTTAAAATCTTGGCCGTTCTGAATTTCTTGCCCAAATTCTAGCCGAGTTGTTTCGAGTTTTTTCCATCTGTTCTGTTCCAGATTTGTTTTAATGAACTTATAATTGGTGCAATTTGGAGTTAGGGATAAAAATCCATAATTCTCAAAACAGGTAGTCATGCGCAGATCTTCATCTCTCTTTAATTTTCCGTTACCCATTTCCCCTCTTCCCCTCTTTCCTTTATCGAATCAATTTCATAACTAATTTGGGTTGCTTTTGTGGCAGTTTCAATGATTTACACAGCTATTGATAACTTTTACTTAACTGGTAATGAGCTACAAAGTTGGGTCTGCTTTAAGGTTCCATGACTATGATGCTAATTTCAAGGCTGAGGTCCTTTCTTTCATCCAGATTAGCTGGCTCAATGAAGTTAGGGAATGGCAAGAGGAGTTTGTTGGCAATAGGAACTGTAGGGAATTTGTAGAGACCATTACCAGAGATCTGCTCGGTGGTTGTGTCTGTGTTTTCACCAAGAGGAGAGGTAAAATTATGTATTAATTTGCACTGATAAAATGTTTTCGGTAAGAAATTGTGAATTCACATATTAGTTGTGTGATTGACTATGCTTATATGAAACTCAATGAAGTTGGTAATAAGAGAGAAAGTATAAAATGAGGAGCATGGATTTGTTTGGAAAATGTTGAGGAATTGACAATGGAATCTACTTTTATTAGACTGTGTGAAATATTCAATTTTTCGTAATGTTGCTTTGCAATAGAATCAGTTGTTTATAGAAATCCCACTAATATGTAGTCTGAGAGACTCTGAGTTTCGACGTAAAATTTCTTGAACTTTCATCATAGAATGGAGGCAATGCAGGTTCCTATTATGTCATCATGTAGCTTTATATACGTTTCTTGGGTTTCTTCTCGAGAACTGTTCATTGTAGATTTCTGTTGTTAATTTAAGAAAATTCGGTTGCTTTACTCTACAATTTTCTCTGTTATCAGAGGTTACCCCTTCCCTTCTACTTTGAGTTGCCTCGCCCACATCTCTGAGAGTTCATCCTAAGCTACAAGTTTTGCATAAATATTATCAGTGATTAGTTATTAGTGTTAGATAGAGGGGTCTTAACCTTAATACATATCCGCCTAACAATGAATTAGTTTAACCATCATTAATTATTTGCTTATAAGTGATGTTTGCTTATAAATTATGAATTATTAAAAATTTTGTTTTCAGAGTTGTTTTAAACGGTAGTTTTATTATTTTCATATATATAAATATATATGAAACAACACGACGGTGTATCTTAGACTTCATGGAAGAACACCATGTTATGGTGTCTCTTGGATCACCACATCAATAGATGGGATTACTTTTGTCTTTTTCTTCGTCTCCCACTTGTCCCCGTTTTGTCTTTTAAAAATTCTAATGCTCCACTACTTTCGGTGGCGTTTAGATATTTTTTTACGCAACCTTTAACTATGCTACAGTTGCTGTTGGGAACCAAGGATTCCTTACCAAGGAGATAACATTTTTAAAAGAAAAGGGCAAAATAAATAAATAAATTAAGCTTTAATAAAATTAATGAAAATAGTAATATCTTTCAATTTTGACCTACCTGTCACACAAGGAAATAAAATCATGTTGTGGAGATGCTTGTTGTGGGGGGGTTCAGAACAGGTTGTGAAGATGCTTGTTGTGGGTGATTCAAAATGGGTTTGGAGATGTTTTCTCTACGGGGAGTTCAAATTGGTTTGGGAAGGACTAGGGTCCTGTAATCCTTGATTGGTGGGATTATAAGAATTTCCACTGTTGTTTGGCCTGCATAGAGTGTTTCCCTTTATTGGAACTAGCTTCATCTTTGTCAAACTCTATCACGCCCTTCTGCTTGTCTTCACCTTGAATTCTGTCACTTTTATTATAAGAACTTTCATCAAGTAAATTGGTTAAGAAAAACTTATTGCATTGAAATAAAATGGGTGTTGATGTTATTGATTGGTTGAAACTTGAGTTTCTGATAGTAGATTTGTCCGGAGTGGAGCCAATTCTCTCGGGAGCAAGAACCACAGGAGCTCTAGATAAGGGTTATCCTTACTTTTGAATTTCTTCTTAAATGCAAGATGATTAAGTGTTGTTAAATTTTATATAAATAACTAGTATCAAAGAATACTGAGTCCAAGAAATAAATTTATTTTGGAATTCCCTTAGATAAAATGCCTTAATTAGGGCGGGTTAAAGGAATTTCCAAGAAATAAATTGCCTGGGTTGTCGGAATTCCCTAAGATAAATTGTCTTTGAGGTGGATTAAAGGAATTTTCATCAAATAAATTGCCTTAAAGGAGGTAAAGGAAGTCCTTGTAATAAATTGCCTTTGGGGCAGGATAATGAAATTTCTTGTATAATTGCTTTGGGGTAAGATAATGGAATAATATTGGAAATAATGAGTAGTAGCAGAGAAATCAACAAGGCATTTCTGTTTGTTCAAGCTTCTGGGTTTCCTTTGCATAAACAATTCATAATTAAAAGAAGCTTAGCTTCCGGCCTAGCTTCCAACCTAGGTTTCTCGATATCTTTATCAACAAACTGATCATGGAAGACCACCATATCAAAAGATGAGACATTGCTTCTTTTTGTTGTCTTTTAAAAAATCTAAAGCTCCACTAATTTCCTCACCCAATTAGGCATAAGATTTTAAAAAGAAAGGAAAAGAAAAACTGGCCCCCCTAAGCACCATCCCGTTTACAAAGAAGTGGAAAGTAAAAGGAAGGAAATGATTATGTTTATGTCTCTTTTACTTTCGAAACAATGAAAGCAAAAGCATTAGTAGGACAAGGTAAGTTTGTCATCTAAGGATAAAACTCAAGCAATTAAAAGTAATTTTCTATGTTGATCATCTCTGTGTCACACACTCGGGTAATATGATTGACCTATTACAATATTTAAAAAAAAAAAATACTAAAAGAACTATGTTTTTTATGGCAACCAGAGTGCGGTTACTTTTTTCATCCCTCTTTTTTGGTTTTATTTTATTTCAGTCCTTCAAGTCTTTTTCTTTTGCTATTTCATTAAGTTTCTTTGCTCTTGAGTTGTTGTGCTTGCCCTCGAATATGCATTATGCTAGGAATTACAATTACATTACAAAAAAATTATGGGTTGAGTGTTATGGGTAATGAGTTATTTAGTTGATTTTGAAAAATTTTAGGTAAAAATGATGATTTTGAGTTATGGTTTATTTAAATGGTGAATTTGAGTTAGAAATCTTGATATATCAGTAGGTTATCTATGTAAATTCTGGTTTGAGGTTGAAGATTATGAAATTTCAGCTTGGTCCCCCATTTTGTGAAAATTACAGTTTAGTCTCTGAACTTTGGAAAAATTAGAGATTGGTCCCTGGAGTATAATCCGAGATTCTGGACAGAATTAAAGATAAATTATGGGTAGAATTCCAGTATAGTTATGAATTTATGACATTTTCACTTTGGTCCTCCAATTTGATGAAATTACAACTTGACCCTAAAAATTTGATAAAATTCTATAGTGGTCCCTGGAGCATAATTTGAGATTCTGGGCAGAATTGAGGATGAATTTTGGGCAGAATTCCAGTATAGTCATGAATTTATGATATTTTTAGTTTGGTCTTCCAATTTGATAAAATTATAATTTGACCCCTAAAAATATGATAAAATTCCAGATTGGTCCTTAGCTTTAATATTAGCTTTTTTAGATTGTTTTGATAAATAATTGGTGGTTATTTAGTGAATTATTATCAAGTCTCATTATTTGTTTTATTATGAATTAGATTTCCGGAAAACCGTTTACTTTTTTGGTTTTTGGGAAAAATAACTAGTTTAGTTAAAAAAAATATATAGGGTTATGAAATAGACCCTTAATTAAGTGTATTAAATAGGTTGTATGTTCTTTTTGAGTTATTTTATAATATGTCTCCTTTGTATTTAGATAATCTTGATATTCTACATGCGGAATATCAGTAGGATTTTCTTCGGTATTTGCTTTTGAGTTCTGTTCACTTTTAAGTCAATTTCATATGCATGAGAAATAATATAAATATTTGAGTTGTTAATATGAATTGGATTGTGCTTCTTGATAATATATATGTTGATTATTATCTTTGTTATGATAAAACATAATCAATTATTGAATCTGAATTCTTGATATAAGCCAATATATACTTCTAAATTGACTTCTGAATTGATAGCTTCTTATTTTATTAATGTCATGAGTTGGGCCTTGAGATATGAATTTGTTTGTTTGATTATGATATGAACTTATGGTATGCCAGTTAGAATGCTCATGCTAACAGAGTAGTGTTAGTCTTAGTGCACATCGTATTTGAAACCCTAGTTGGTCGAGAGAGTCATCAACCTGTGTGGATTGATCATCTCATAGTACGGAGCCTCATGCTCATTGCATTTTGATTTTCTAACAAATTTTACCTTACGATATCCTTGTTATGGCCTATTTGAGAAACCTACCTATAAGAATCTAAAGCCATAATTGTATATATATATATATTCCTCATTGTTGTATTACCTCGTGTATGTATATTGAACGTTATCTACTCACTGAGTTTTTGAACTCACACTCTCATTATTTATCTTTCTCAAGCTTATAGCTTGTTAGCAAATCATTTTTGTTGGACCTTCAAAACCTGTATTTTTTGTTGTAATTTGTACTTTTTCTTTATATCTAGTTAGTGTTCCACAACTATGAAATTGTATTAAGTCTTGTATTAGGATAATCAAATTTTATTATGAAGTCAGGGTTTTAACAAGAATAATAATCTATTGTTATTAGGTTTTTTCATATTGATTATAATAATTTTCAATACTTTATTTATTTAGTTTTTAATTAAAACTTGCTTTTACGAGCAAAATAACCTTGCCCCAATGGTAATGTCTTGCAACCATGATGGAAGCTCAGCACAAGAAGATACCTTAATTGTTGATTGTATATAAAAACACCTCTCTGGCTATTATAAATGCAGTGCCCCCGTTTGTTTCTTACTACTGAATGAAAGATAATTAATTCACTACTATCTCTTTCTATATTCTCCTTTTGGTACTAGATCCAGAATGAGCACCAGTACTAGATTCAACAATCTTTGAATGTTGGAACAGCATAAGTGTCTCGTTAACAACTGTTTGCATTCCTTCAACGATGAGAGTCGTTTTTGGTATAAGCACGGTCTAGTCTCTAATGCTCTTAACTTTCACTGAAATTAGACCTTTAAGTTCAAAATTACGTTGTTATTTTTTTATTTTCATTTCCTTCCTTCTTTTCCTTTCCCTCGTTTTCTTTCTAAAGCTGGTTAGACCTTTTATATTAGCCTCTTGAACCTTTATAATAGAGTCTATTAACAAATTATTTACACACGTTTTTCCTCTCTTTTTCTCTCATTTTCTCCTCCTCTCCAGCTCTAATTTTCAAGAGTATTTATAGGTTTTTCTAGGTTTTTTTGTGGATTCCCTCAAAAATTAATGAAAGTTTAACCATTTGATCAAAGTAAAAGGTTCTGGATAAAAGCTAACAGCTAAAATTTTTTGTACTAAACTGGTTTTGCAATGATGGTTTTGATTTTAAGGGTACTTGGTGGTTTTGTTAGACTTAGAGAGCATAAAGTTATTTCTAACCTTTTAATCTTGAGAGAGAGGTTTTAAAGCTATTAATAAGAATCCTTTAAGAAGGTTTTAAGTATGAACACAAGAAAAAAATGGATGGTACCAAAATGCAATGTTGACAAATTATAGGGACTGGTTTACTTAATAGCTTAAAAAGAGTGTGTTAGCGGTTATTTTTTAAAATATTTTTTTATTTAGAAATATATCAATATAATATGAAAATATAAAATAATAATTTAAAGTAAAAAAATTAATGTTTTTCAAAAATACTAAAAGAAAGAAGCAAAGACAAACGGGCTATTTCTCTCCTTATTCGCTGCCGTGATTTATTCGCTGCCGTGATTTCAGGTCCTCCTTCCCTGCCTTATTTGGAAGAGCATGAAAAGAATATAAAAAAAAGCAATCAAACGAGCATGACCTGCAATCCCATAGAGCAATTTTAAGAATATAATACATGTATATGATGGGAGTAGGTTTTAGAAGACAAACAGAGAACGACATTAATGAATTGAAAAAGCTGTATAGTCTGACATTCCTTCCCAGGAGTAGGTAAGGGGTAGCTTCGTTTGTGTCACGCCTCTTTAATAATACTTTTACCCTTTGGCACTTCGCATGCTGACACATTCCCAACCTGTTACTGCCATGTTCATTGACAACAAAACTTTTGCTGATATTATTTAAGTTTTTCCAGGTTTCTAGTGGGTAGAAGTATCTTGGAAAATAGCATGAAGGAGTTTTCGTTGAAACTGCATGTCATAAGAAGCTTCTTTAATGTCTTTTCCTTCAGAATCTTGAAGAACAGTTTTAAGATTGTTCATGAGAAATCAAGAGATTTTCTTTTACTGTGGAATGAAAAAAAATACATCAACGCAAATATATAGATTAAAAGGGTTAGTTAAATAGATGAAAACATTGTTATTAAACTTGATTTGAACAAACCGTTAGCTTGCTCGGGTTGGGTATAAGAAAAAAGTTAACCCAACATTAATATAGGTTGACCCGATTGATTTGATGATGAATTGACTTGTAATCTAGTCAAAACTCGATAAGATTTCTAATTGATATTTTTGGTCTTTTCAAAACAACATGTTTTGATCATTTAGAAGAAATTATTGATTTGAATCCTTCTAGGTTAATACACTAGACTCAGAACTCAAACCTTGTGCCGATTCAGCCAAGTTTGACTCTCTATCTTCTTTCCTTTACTTTTCTTTTTCTTAGAGGAGAAAGAGGGTTGTGCTGCTCGTTTCTTTTTATTTTCTTGGAAACCATACAGAAAGTTCTTGGATCTGTTGATTGTTTTCTAGCTATTTGTCTTTTTTTCTCATTCACTCGGTTTCTTTGGGTGATGACTAGTTGTTTTTCGCCAAATAATAAACTCTTTTGTCTAAATGTTTGCAAAAAAAAATTATGTTTATAATAATTTTGTCAGATGTCATGGATATGATCATGACTAGGGAAATTTGTAATAATTTTTCTTTCGCAAAAATCTTCCAAAACATTGAGAATCACTAAATTATTAGGTTCTGTTTGCCTATTTTCATCATGTCCTAATTCCAGAAGAAGGTAATATCATGATAAATAACCACATGCGGTTATGAAGGTCTATCTATCTCTTAAAACTTGAAAAATAAAGCCATGAGAGTGAGATTTGAGCCCCGTTTATTTAAAGTAGTTTCTTTTAAAAGGTAGTTTTTATAGAAAATAAATTCTTACAAAGTAAGTTATTTATTTATATTTAATAGTGTTAAGAAAAATAAATTAAAAAATATGTTAAAAAATAATTTCAAATGTTTGTTCATGTCATAAAAAATAAATTAAAAAATAACTTATTAATATTTGAGTTTTTCTCTTCAAGTTTATTATAAAAATAAAAAATAAAGATAATGAAATTAAAAAAGAAATTTAATTCTATAAATTATTTTAAATAAAATAAATAATAATCAAAATAATAAAAATCAAATCTAGCATATAAAAAAATTAAAAAATACTTGTCTTTAAAATAATCAAAATAACTTACATTTTCACGAGAAGTACAACATGATTTTATTTGTCCTTAAAATACTTGACCATATACAAATTAAACACTTAATTCTTTTTTCTTCTTTTTAATATTTTTGTCTTTTTTATTTTAACATTAAAAGAAAACATATATAAAAGAAAATACAAACAGACACACACACACATCACTTTTTTTTATTATGCTCAACTCACACATCATTTTGACATGTTTCAAAATAACAAAAATTTAAAATGTATCAAATACAATTCAAAAATTACAAAATAAGCCCCCAGAAACTACAGGATCAGTGGAAAGCCTTCTGGAATCTGCCAGAATAATGACGGCGCATTTGCTCCATGCAGCGCCACTGCTGGCAATGCCCGGAAATGGGTCAGGGGCCAGCTTAGGGGAGATCGTGGAAATGAAGACCCTAGTGATGGAGGGGCTGAAGGTTTAAGAAGGAGCCAAAGGGAACCAAAACTGGGGGAAGCGGCGGCCAGCCTTTTTTGCAAAGGGAGGGAGGCAGTCGGCTGGCTTGGGAGAAATAATTTAGGTCACCCGATATTGAGACCATTCCTTAGAAAAGCGTGGAGTTTTCTAGGAATTTTAAGAGATCGCCAGAAGGGATCTCATCTTTCAGCTTTGGTTAAAGGGAATCGCCAGATGGGATTCCAGGTTGACCGAGCTGCAAAATAGTTTTTTTGGGTTTTGGTTAAAGGAGATCGCCAGAAGGGATCTCAGGTTAACCCAACCGCAACACAGATATTAGCTTTGGCTAAGGCAAATCGCCAGATGAGATTTCAGGTTGGCCAAGCTGCAAATATAAATTTTTTGGTTAAAAGAGATTGCCAAAAGAGATCTCAAAATGGAATTCCAAGTTAAATTAATCGAAGTTAGAAGTCAGAGGATCGCCAGATTGGGATCTCAAGATGACAATGTTTTGATCGTTGTTTCGGGTTGAAGGGGAATAGCTATAAAGACAAAGTTTCAGATCGATAAAACTTCAACAATATCAGTTTCAGAAATTCAGTTTTATTTATCTTTATAAAACTTACTACGCAAAATCTCTGCTCCGTAAGTATTATAAAGAGGGGGCATCTGTTGTAACCCATTTTTGGATCCCCACAAAAATAAAAAAATAAAAAGAAAAAAAAACCAAAATAGTGTAGACACCGTTCCTCCCATGTGCATGCCGCTGCCTGAGACCCTCAGGAGTGGGGAGCAGCGTAGGCTGCCCTGGCTTGGTGTCCCCTGCTCCCCATGCGCACGCTGCTGCCCCGCTCCACTTGTGCCTATGAATACCACTCACAATTAATTTATCAGGAGGAAGAGGAGTTTTTTGAAAGGAGGGGGAAGAGTTTTTGAAAACAGGAGAGAGGGCTGGAAAACTAAAAGAGGGGGGAAAGTTTTGAATGAGAGAAAATGGCAGTTAAAGGAGGAAAACAGAGGGGAAGAGGAGAACGGTAACCTCTCTCTCTGCTCTCTCCCTCTACCGTTTGGGAGCACACCGCCACCTTCCTGACCACCGTGAGACATTGTCGGCTTCCTCCCAACACCACCAGATTCTCCCCCACGATCCAACAGCTTCTCTTAAGACCAGCCAAAATCGTGAGCCACAAGCAGCGTCAGGAGTTTTGCTTCACATTCCAAACAGACAGCTCTTCTCTGAGTCCCGCACCAGTACGCAGCCATCTCCAGCCTCAACAACGGCGTCGTCTTCAGCTCCAGCAGCCATCGCTGACTAGCAGCCCCTCAATCACCAGGAGTGGGTACTAGCCGCAGCAGCAATCCAGGATGGCAACCAGTCTCGTCTCTGCACCAGCAGCTGATCCCAAGCGTCTATATCTTTTCCCCGTCGCCAGCAGTAGCTGTGTTCTGCTCTGCACTGGGAGCATGAACCAGCAGGGGCGCGGTCATCACCAGTTGCAATTCCTCAGCCACTTTGAGCAGCAATAAGCAAGAACAGCACAATAGCCGGATCCTTCCTCCTGAAGCAGCAAACAACAGCAGTAACATGACAGCAGGATATCCTTCCCGACCTCCATCTTCAGCAAGCACCAGCACCAGAGGAACCCGAAGGCAGATAGAAAGAGGAGGAAACAAGAAGCCAGTAGACGAAAATGGCAAGACCACCAACTGCACCAGCAACTGCACAGACGAGGAGGAAAGGCAGCGCAGTAACACCAGAGAGGAGGAAGAGCAGTCGCAGCAACACCACCAACCGCACCAGCTCATCATCTCTTTCGGTCTTTGCTTTCATTTTTTTTACATATAACATCTGCAGAACAGGGAAGAAGAAAGAGCAGAAAGTGACAGACGTAGAGGAAAGCAAAAACAGGAAAACAGACGCCAATACAGGACAGGAGTAAAAGATTTGAAACAGACGAACGCAGACAGCTTCTTCGTCTCCAGGTGTTCTCTTCACCCTTTGCGTGCATTTGTTTTCTTTGTATTTGCATGTTCAAGTGATTTAATTCACTTGAACAGTAACCCGCCAGCTTGGATTGAACTGTAACCTCCCGCACTGTGTAATTTTTTGCTTTGTGTTTGCACTGTTCAAGTGAAATTTAATTCACTTGAACAGTAACGTGGTCTTTTGCATGCAGTTTGCTTTGTTAATGTGAGAATAATAATTACCCGGTTACTGTGCATGTGCAGAGGAACAGTAACACGGTTCCTGTATAGTGAACAGTACCCATCATGTGGTTTTGGGCTGGGCTGAGTCCAGCCCTGTAGAAAGTTGGCCCATTTTATTTTTGGGCTGATTTCGGCCCATTTTCCTTTTGGGCCGGGTCTGGCCCGTTCGGAAAATTTTCTTTAAAAGAATTATTTAAATATGTGATTTTCTGAAAGTTTGTTGATGCATTGTTTATCAATATCTGCTTGTATTTTTTATATGGTAAAGATACAAGTCCGGTATGAAAATACCCGGTTTTCGTCGAGACATAAAAAAAAATATAAAAATGCAAAAATGTTTTGTTTTCCTGCATACGGCCAATACCCTAACATTGTTTTTATGTTTTTATATATAAAAAACAAATATTTGAATCTTTGAAAATGTGTTTTCGCATGGATTTCTTAAACACAACAAAAATCATTTTTCTTGCATTTCTGGATTTTACAACATGTTTGTAAAACTCCAAAGGGTATTGGCCAATATTCCAAAAAATATAAAAATCTTATTTTGGGGGAATTCATCTATTATTCACCGCTAATGTTTGGATAAAGAAATCCTTAAAGGACGAATATCCAAAATATTATTGGGAATAATTTGTTATTATTCACTGTTAATATTTGGATAAAGAAACCCGGAGTGGTAAATATCCAAAATAATTTTCTAGGAATAATAAATCCGCACAAATCCTTGAAAGAAGCCTTGATTATAATCGAGGACATTTCAATTTTTTTTTTACTCCACGGTTTACGAGACAAAAAATAGGTTTTTAAAGCACCCTAGATTTCGTTCATCAGAGCAGACTTATCCTAGGAAACTGATGGGATTAGAGAACATCAACACCATAACAATTATAAGACAAATCAAACACCAAGCAGCTTACCTTAGGTAGGGCGTACTAGGGGTGCTAAAACCTTCCCTTTACGCAACCAGTCCCTTGCCTTAGAATCTCTGAAAGACCAGTTAGGTTTCCTAGTGACCATAATACTAGGTGGCGACTCCCTTTTTCACAACAGAAAGACCCCAACAATCAATCCCCGCTACGGAGGAAGTGTCTCCGCGACGTCGAGCTCTCGGGAGGGTGCGACAGGATGGCGACTCCACTAGGGACCCTTGGACTAAGCTTGGTAATTGTTTTTTTTTTTGTTATGCCATGTGTTGTTGTTTTTTTACTATGAATGATACTTTGTTTAAAAGCTTTAGCATGCATCTTTACATCCTATCATGCATGGTATATCGGATATGGATATAGATTTTATTGCAGAGCCTATCATGCATCACTTGTATTATTACTATCTTGTCGAGAGCACACACATTAAACTTTAAGTTAGGTGGGGGACTAGCAGCTTGCCTTATGACTTGAGTCAAGGTTTAAGTTTGTGTAAACCCCAACTCTTTGCTGAGTGTTTAGACTGATAGTGATTGGTACATGTGCCATCCCACTATCTGCTGAACCCCTATATTGCCTTTACGAGGGCGATCACTGGGACAGCAAGAGACCCTTTTTTAGAGACCAAGTAGTAAACCTACCCTATGTCTCACGTAAAGGAACTAGAACCTATCCTTAAGGTTGTATGCTCCATAATATCTTTTGCATCAAAACAAGTCTAAACCTAAGGCATTTTGAATCCCAGGACTTGTGAATGAAATGGCCACCATTGCTAAATTTCCCATCATAGAATATGAAAAAAATTCTGAAATGTCACAATTGACTGAAGGAGACTGCCTTAGAAGCGATGCTAAGAAGCTGTCACCAATCAAGAACCTGAATTGCATTATGAATTAGGTGAACAAGTTAACGACTCACTTTCAGGATGTGGATAAGGATGCATTTTTTAATAAATATGGACGTTTGATGGAAATTGAAAGGGTAGAAGTTTTAAGCACAGCTGTGCGAGTCTTAGTTCATTTGGAGATCCAGACTACCAGTGTTTTTCTTTTGGAAGCATAGACATATGTCCTAATATGGAGGAACATAGGATGTTGACTAAGTTTCCAAACAATTTGTATATGATTTATTTTTCTTTGAGATCTGACAAGATCATCCCTGAATTGTCAAAACTGCTTAGAATCTCCAACTTGGAAAAAGTTTTGGGAATGAATGATACCAGTCTGAAATGGAGGATGCTAGAAATTGAGCTGGAAAAGAAGTCAGGATCAGAACAAGAGAGATTGATTGCCTTGGGCATTTTTGGCCTTGTGTTGTTCCCAAGTCAAACAGGTTTAGTGAGTTTGGAGGCCGCTGCTGCTTATGTAGAGTATGAGAATACACAAATCAATCTAGTGGCTGTTAATTTAGCTGAAACCATCTTGACACTTAACCATTGTAGGAAGACTGGAAAAGGAGCGGAAAAGGAGCAATGAGATGTTGCATGCAGTTGTTGTATATCTAGATGGTTAGCCACATCGAAACAAAAAAACATGTCTTCAATAATTTTTGGTGGTTCACCCAAAGACCCCTGAAGTTGGTAGAAGAAGAAGAATGGGAAGATCTAGACAATCAGGGTTGGATTGACAAATTAGAAGGTTTGCCTAATAGTGATTTCAAGTGGAGAGCCCCGTGGGTAACGACAGTGAAAGTCCTCATGAGTTGTGGACAGAAACGTTGGGCGCCTTTGGTAGGGATCACAGGTTATGTAAGTTATGCTCCTGCCCTTGTGGTAAGGTAACTTGGGGGCATGCAATTTGTTCCAAGGACTATGGGAATTGCTTAATTCTTTGGTTTGTTCAAAGATCCCATCGCACAAGAAGTTGTGGAGATCATCACACAAGATTGGAAGCATCTGGTTTTGGTTGAGATAGAAGGTTTAAAGGATCCAAGTGCAAGTGAAGGATATGCAAGATCAAGAGACTTAGTTGCTTTAGCCATGCCTTGTGTAGGAGTCAAATCTCCCCAAATTATAGAAGAGCCTATCAAGAGAAAAAGGGACAATAATGAAGAGGAGTTGAGAAGACAAGGCAATGTTGGAAGAAATGATTGCTGGAAGAAGATAAAAGAAGAACATTTCTAGATGAACAAACACAATCTAAAGATGCGAGAATAACAAAGCTTGAGTTAAAGCTAAGTGAAGAGAAGATTGCTAGGAAAAAAGTGAGAATGAGTTAGGAGGGATGAGTTTGGATTGGATGCAAAGTTGCTTTGAACTTGAAGCAATGGAGGTTGACTTTAAAGATTGCCAAGGAAGCACAAAAGATACCCAAGAAAAATTTGCACAAGTTCAATTCCAACTGATGGATAGGATTGGGAAGTATGAGGATTTGAACAAGAAATATATGGAGTTGGAAAACCATTCGATGGAGATTGTAAAGGAAGAGAGTAAAAGGAAAGGTTTTAAGGCTATTGAAGCGGAGTTAGCGGTTAAGAAGAATGAGATAAAAAGTTGACAAGAAGCGCGAAAAGGTGGAAGTATTTGGACAATAAGCTAGCAGCAATGGAAAAATACAAGGATCAAATCAATGCTAACAATGCTGCTTTGAACAAAACCAATATGTTGCTCATAAAAAGATGACCAAGACAGACGAGGAAATGGACGAAGTTGCTGCACATACTCGGATTATTAGAATCAATGCATGAAAAGTGGGAGGGGACATCATTTGCTATCGCCGAAGCCTAGCTAAAAACCGATGCCTTTCTAGGGAAGATTGAGAATCGCGACTTTGCCTTTTTACCTTTGGCTAGAGAGTTTGTGGAGGAAAGGTAATAAACTTATCAAGCATCAATGAAAAGGACGTTGACCCATCTTCTTATGCAAAATCTGTCTCTTGGTGAACATGATTCAAGCAAACGACTTGAAAGGCAGTACTCCTAGCAATGTGACAAGAGAGCCTATGTTTATAAGGTGGTGGCTGTTATTCGTTCACTAGAAGGCTGCATCCATACCCAATATACAAAGCATTCTTATGACAATCATGCATTATGTCATGCATTTTCTTATACATCTATGCACGCATCAGACCTACAAACATAGATCCCCCTTCTAGAATCCACAACACTCGACAAAGAAAAGGACGGAAAATGAAGAAAGGTTAAACCCAAAAGCTCAGTACCAAAGAAAGCTTGATGGAGTTTGGAATGATGTTGCGCACCTAATCGGTTTGCTCAAGCAAATGTTTTGAGACAATTTTTCCCTTTAATGAAATCATGCATTTTCAAAGGTTCATCTTGATGTTTTTACACATCACTTTCTGTTTTCAAATCCGATCTTTCAAAACAAACATCTACACTTTACACTGAGAATGAATGGCCAAACTTAAGAAAACATAGTAGCTATAGAAGAGGAAGAAGTGGATGAAAATAGGACAACATGAACAAGCTCGGAAACCCGCCAGAGAGGAACTTGAAACCATAGATGCGGGCAATGAAAAAATAAGAGAAAAATTGAAGATATGGACTATGATCACTCCTAAAGAAAGAGAAGAGTGGGTTACTTCGAGATTATATAGATATTTTTTCTTGGTCCTATAAGGATGTGCCTGGTTTGTATATGGTACCACTAGTAGAAGGATGCAAATCGGTTAAAAAAAAGTAAAGGTAGAAATTGAAAAGCAGTGGAACACCGGTTTTCTAGAGGTAGTCAAATATCCACAATGGGTGTCCAACATAGTATATATGATAAGGAAAGCCATGAATGTCATTGCCGATCACCTAGCTGACCATGCTAGAGAAGATTATGAGTCATTAAAATTTGATTTTCTTGATGAAGATGTGCTTTCAGTTGGAGGAAGGGAAATTAGATTGGTGGACTATGTACTTTGATGGTGATGTAAACGTATGTGTTAACAGAGCTGGGGCAATGATAATCTCTCCTAATAAAAAGTAGTATTCGGTTTTAGTTAAGTTGCAGTTTGGTTGCAATAACAACATAGGAGTATGAAGCTTGCATTCTCGTTTTAGAGGTGGCATTGGAGCTGAATATTAGAAAAATAAATGTGTATGGGTGCAATAACAACAATATCCGATTTTGATTATTTGCCAAGTGAAAGGAAAAAGGCAAACCAAGGACGAGAAGTTGGGACCTTACCAAGAATACCTGTCTAAATTGGCTAGAGAAGTTGAGGAGATAAATTTCACCCATTTAGGAATGGAAGGAAAACATTTTGCTGATGCTTTGGTCACATTAACTTATATGGCTAGAATAGACTTTGGGCACAAGATACAACCGGTACACATTGATATCAGAAATAACCCAGCTCATGGTTGCTCAGTTGAGAGGGAAATAAATGGAAACCCTTGGTACTATGATATCAAGAATTTCATCCAAAAAACCAGACATATCCCATGGGGGCATCCAAAATCAACAAGAAGACTTTGAGAATGTTGGCAATGGATTTCAATCTTGATGGGGAAACTTTGTATAAGAAATCATCTGACAGAACTTTGTTGAGAATATGTTTGGATGACGTAGAGGCAAAAGGTGGTGAAGAAATTTATTGAGAGAGATTTGATTTGTCAGTATGGTCCACCAGAAAAAGATTATAACTGATAATGCCCAGAATTTCAATTGGCAAGATGATAATAGAACTTTGCGCTAAATGGAAAATCATGCATCCGAATTCCTCGCCATGTAGGCCAAAGATGAATGGTGCGGTAGAAGCTACTAACAAAAATGTCAAGAAGATTATTTAGAAGATGGTAGTCATGTACAAGTGTTGGCATGAAATGTTGCCATTGGCCCCTTTACGCGTACCGCACCGCAGTCTGAACCTCAATAGGAGCCACCCCATATACGTGGGTATATGGAATGGAGACAGTGATGCCTTTAAAAGTGGAAAAACCCCTCATTAAGAGTATTGGTAGACTCTGAGTTTAAAAGAGGTGGAATGGGTAAAAGTTAGATATGAATAGTTGAATATGATCAGTGAAAAGAGGATAGCTGCAATCTATCATCATCAAAGATGGCCTAATCATATGATAAGAAGTTATGACCTCAAAGATTCCATGAAGGAGATGTTTTACTGAATAGAGCCTTTACCAGAAGAGGATCAAAGTAAAAGGGCGCCAAACAAGGAGGGCCCTTACGTGTTAAAGAAAACATTCTCGAGAGGAGCTTTATTTGTTATCTAGGATGGATGGAGAAGATCTAGTTAAACTTGTGAATGATGACTCTATAAAGAAATACTATGCTTCCTAGTCAATAAAATAAAGTTCGGCCATGAATTTTCTTTGTAAAGAACCTTTTTTCATAAAACGTATGATCTCATAGCAGTTGAAATCTTTTACTTAAAAGAATTGTTTTTAACGCATGACTAAGGAGATGACTCCATCAATTGGAGAGAATCAAATCAAATCTAGACTTGACATATTTTTGCACACCACACTGGGGGCAAGGAGCGCACGAAGTGCACATAGGGGCCCAAAGTTAACCAAAGCCCAAAAGGGGTATCATCATAAAAACTTCTGAAAAAGCATCTTTTATGGGAATTACTAATTGCATTGAAAGTTTCAGTTTTCATGAACAAAACCAAATCTTTTGAGTTTTCCTTTTAAAATAATAATAAAAGCCAATACTCAATGGAGCAAGAAAGGGCCCCAAAAGGAACCAAAGATCTCTTCACCAAGAGGATAAGAAGTGTAGCGCGTGGAGCATATTCTGGTTCGAAAAGGACAGGACATGCAAATAAATGGAAACAGGAGCTCAAAGACGGCTACAACGGAAAGGGGGACCTATGTTTCCAAAATAGGTAACAAAAGCATGCATACTATACTGTCATAAACATTAACCTGGCAGGAAAGGTGTGGCGAAAGCCAAAATAGTTCCAAGTTTTTGGGAACCGTTGAGATACCGAATCTAAGGTCAACGGAAATACGGAGGAGATTGGTGAGCTAACACTGCTTCATTCCTTGAGGTAAGATGATTTATTTTGAGATTCAAAACGGGCAGGTCACCCGACATTGGGACCACTTTTTAGAGAAAAAAAACATGGAGTTTTTCTAAAAAATCTTATAACGGGCAGGTCACCTAACATTGATACTACTTTTAGAAAAAGCGTGGAGTTTTTCTAAAAAACCTTATAACGGGCAGGTCACCCGACATTGAGACCACATTTTAAAAAGCATGGAGTTTTTCTAAAAATCTTAAGATGGGCAGGTCACCCGATATTGAGACCATTCCTTAGAAAAGCGTGGAGTTTTCTAGGAATTTTAAGAGAGGCCGGTTACCTGATATTGAAACCGTTTCTTGGAAAAGCGTGGAGTTTTCTAAGAATTTTAAGATGGGCCGGTCACCTGATATTGAGACCGTTTCTTAGAAAAGCGTGGAGTTTTCTAAGAATCTTAAGATGGGCAGGTCACCCGATATTGAGACCATTCCTTAGAAAAGCGTGGAGTTTTCTAAAGAATGTTAAGAGGGGCCGGTTACCTGATATTGAAACCGTTTCTTAGAAAAGCGTGGAGTTTTCTAAGAATTTTAAGATGGGCCGGTCACCTGATATTGAGACCGTTTCTTAGAAAAGTGTGGAGTTTTCTAAGAATCTTACAATGGGCAGGTCACCCAATATTGAGACCATTCCTTAGAAAAGCGTGGAGTTTTCTAAAGAATTTTAAGATGGGCTGGTCACCCGATATTGAGACCATTCCTTAGAAAAGCGTGGAGTTTTCTAGGAATTTTAAGAGAGGCCGGTCACCTGATATTGAAACCGTTTCTTGGAAAAGCGTGGAGTTTTCTAAGAATTTTAAGATGGGCCGGTCACCTGATATTGAGACCGTTTCTTAGAAAAGCGTGGAGTTTTCTAAGAATCTTAAGATGGGCAGGTCACCCGATATTGAGACCATTCCTTAGAAAAGCGTGGAGTTTTCTAAGAATTTTAAGATGGGCCGGTCACCTGATATTGAGACCGTTTCTTAGAAAAGCGTGGAGTTTTTTAAGAATTTTAAGATGGGTCGGTCACCTGATATTGAGACCGTTTCTTAGAAAAGCGTGGAGTTTTCTAAAGAATTTTAAGATGGGCAGGTCACCCGATATTGAGACCATTCCTTAGAAAAGCGTGGAGTTTTCTAAAGAATCTTAAGATGGGTAGGTCACCCGATATTGAGACCATTCCTTAGAAAAGCGTGGAGTTTTCTAGGAATTTTAAGAGATCGCCAGAAGGGATCTCATCTTTCAGCTTTGGTTAAAGGGAATCGCCAGATGGGATTCCAGGTTGACCGAGCTGCAAAATAGTTTTTTTGGGTTTTGGTTAAAGGAGATCGCCAGAAGGGATCTCAGGTTAACCCAACCGCAACACAGATATTAGCTTTGGCTAAGGCAAATCGCCAGATGGGATTTCAGGTTGGCCAAGCTGCAAATATAAATTTTTTGGTTAAAAGAGATTGCCAAAAGAGATCTCAAAATGGAATTCCAAGTTAAATTAATCGAAGTTAGAAGTCAGAGGATCGCCAGATTGGGATCTCAAGATGACAATGTTTTGATCGTTGTTTCGGGTTGAAGGGGAATAGCTATAAAGACAAAGTTTCAGATCGATAAAACTTCAACAATATCAGTTTCAGAAATTCAGTTTTATTTATCTTTATAAAACTTACTACGCAAAATCTCTGCTCCGTAAGTATTATAAAGAGGGGGCATCTGTTGTAACCCATTTTTGGATCCCCACAAAAATAAAAAAATAAAAAGAAAAAAAAACCAAAATAGTGTAGACACCGTTCCTCCCATGTGCATGCCGCTGCCTGAGACCCTCAGGAGTGGGGAGCAGCGTAGGCTGCCCTGGCTTGGTGTCCCCTGCTCCCCATGCGCACGCTGCTGCCCCGCTCCACTTGTGCCTATGAATACCACTCACAATTAATTTATCAGGAGGAAGAGGAGTTTTTTGAAAGGAGGGGGAAGAGTTTTTGAAAACAGGAGAGAGGGCTGGAAAACTAAAAGAGGGGGGAAAGTTTTGAATGAGAGAAAATGGCAGTTAAAGGAGGAAAACAGAGGGGAAGAGGAGAACGGTAACCTCTCTCTCTGCTCTCTCCCTCTACCATTTGGGAGCACACCGCCACCTTCCTGACCACCATGAGGCATTGTCGGCTTCCTCCCAACACCACCAGATTCTCCCCCACGATCCAACAGCTTCTCTTAAGACCAGCCAAAATCGTGAGCCACAAGCAGCGTCAGGAGTTTTGCTTCACATTCCAAACAGACAGCTCTTCTCTGAGTCCCGCACCAGTACGCAGCCATCTCCAGCCTCAACAACGGCGTCGTCTTCAGCTCCAGCAGCCATCGCTGACTAGCAGCCCCTCAATCACCAGGAGTGGGTACTAGCCGCAGCAGCAATTCAGGATGGCAACCAGTCTCGTCTCTGCACCAGCAGCTGATCCCAAGCGTCTATATCTTTTCCCCGTCGCCAGCAGTAGCTGTGTTCTGCTCTGCACTGGGAGCATGAACCAGCAGGGGCGCGGTCATCACCAGTTGCAATTCCTCAGCCACTTTGAGCAGCAATAAGCAAGAACAGCACAATAGCCGGATCCTTCCTCCTGAAGCAGCAAACAACAGCAGTAACATGACAGCAGGATATCCTTCCCGACCTCCATCTTCAGCAAGCACCAGCACCAGAGGAACCCGAAGGCAGATAGAAAGAGGAGGAAACAAGAAGCCAGTAGACGAAAATGGCAAGACCACCAACTGCACCAGCAACTGCACAGACGAGGAGGAAAGGCAGCGCAGCAACACCAAAGAGGAGGAAGAGCAGTCGCAGCAACACCACCAACCGCACCAGCTCATCATCTCTTTCGGTCTTTGCTTTCATTTTTTTTACATATAACATCTGCAGAACAGGGAAGAAGAAAGAGCAGAAAGTGACAGACGTAGAGGAAAGCAAAAACAGGAAAACAGACGCCAATACAGGACAGGAGTAAAAGATTTGAAACAGACGAACGCAGACAGCTTCTTCGTCTCCAGGTGTTCTCTTCACCCTTTGCGTGCATTTGTTTTCTTTGTATTTGCATGTTCAAGTGATTTAATTCACTTGAACAGTAACCCGCCAGCTTGGATTGAACTGTAACCTCCCGCACTGTGTAATTTTTTGCTTTGTGTTTGCACTGTTCAAGTGAAATTTAATTCACTTGAACAGTAACGTGGTCTTTTGCATGCAGTTTGCTTTGTTAATGTGAGAATAATAATTACCCGGTTGCTTTGTATAGTGAACAGTACCCATCATGTGGTTTTGGGCTGGGCTGAGTCCAGCCCTGTAGAAAGTTGGCCCATTTTATTTTTGGGCTGATTTCGGCCCATTTTCCTTTTGGGCCGGGTCTGGCCCGTTCGGAAAATTTTCTTTAAAAGAATTATTTAAATATGTGATTTTCTGAAAGTTTGTTGATGCATTGTTTATCAATATCTGCTTGTATTTTTTATATGGTAAAGATACAAGTCCGGTATGAAAATACCCGGTTTTCGTCGAGACATCAAAAAAAATATAAAAATGCAAAAATGTTTTGTTTTCCTGCATACGGCCAATACCCTAACATTGTTTTTATGTTTTTTTATATAAAAAACAAATATTTGAATCTTTGAAAATGTGTTTTCGCATGGATTTCTTAAACACAACAAAAATCATTTTTCTTGCATTTCTGGATTTTACAACATGTTTGTAAAACTCCAAAGGGTATTGGCCAATATTCCAAAAAATATAAAAATCTTATTTTGGGGGAATTCATCTATTATTCACCGCTAATGTTTGGATAAAGAAATCCTTAAAGGACGAATATCCAAAATATTATTGGGAATAATTTGTTATTATTCACTGTTAATATTTGGATAAAGAAACCCGGAGTGGTAAATATCCAAAATAATTTTCTAGGAATAATAAATCCGCACAAATCCTTGAAAGAAGCCTTGATTATAATCGAGGACATTTCAATTTTTTTTTACTCCACGGTTTACGAGACAAAAAATAGGTTTTTAAAGCACCCTAGATTTCGTTCATCAGAGCAGACTTATCCTAGGAAACTGATGGGATTAGAGAACATCAACACCATAACAATTATAAGACAAATCAAACATCAAGCAGCTTACCTTAGGTAGGGCGTACTAGGGGTGCTAAAACCTTCCCTTTACGCAACCAGTCCCTTGCCTTAGAATCTCTGAAAGACCAGTTAGGTTTCCTAGTGACCATAATACTAGGTGGCGACTCCCTTTTTCACAACAGAAAGACCCCAACAATCAATCCCCGCTACGGAGGAAGTGTCGCCGCGACGTCGAGCTCTCGGGAGGGTGCGACATGGGTTATCCAGGATTGGAGAATATTGACAAGTTTGAACTTGAAGGCACTTGACCACCATCATCATGCCGTGGAACACAGTTGATTTTCGTTCCAGGATGAGGCTCGAAATAGTATAATATAAATGTTGAGATCTCCTCAACAATATAGGCTACACATATCGAAGCCTCAACATGCACCTTGTTCTTAACTTTTTTTTAAAAAAATTGAACAAGTACCTGCATCAAATTAAACAAACATTTTCAATTAAGAAAAACAATGAAAATACATTAATACTTGCATTGCATCTCTAATATCTAACCTCTCGAATGGATACATTCATCTATATTGGACTGGGCCTCCAACTTTTGCCTTATACGGTAAATGTATTGGTAGATGCTCAATCAAGTCAAATAAACAATAGAGGGAATATTATCTCAAGTTTGCATATTGTCTCATTGATATTTGTTTCAAGCTTCTCAATGTGATGTGTCTGCAACTTGCTGGAGCATATATCTCTAAAGAAATGACTGATCTCCATGAGTGTATCACATATGTCCTTTGGCAATAAATCAAGATAAGCTAATGGAATGAGTGTTTGCAAAAACACGTAGCAATCATGGCTCTTCATTCCATACAATCTGAATTTCTCCAGATTAACCAACCTTGATATGTTCAAGACATGTCCATCGGGAAAACACAGACTTTTAAGCTATAGGTAGACTAGTAGTTGTGTATTCTTCTCTAAGGCGAAGCTTGCTCTGGACTTTGTGACCCGCGACCCATCAAAAACCAACTCCATATTTTTACGGTTACAAAAAAATATTATATCCATTCTAGCCATGATATTGTTCTTTGTCTTTCCCTTCACGTTCATGACCGTTAAAAATGTTTTCAAACACGTTTTTTTTTCTATGTGCATGACATCAAGGTTATGGTGGAGCAGATTGATCTTCCAATAAGAAAGCTCCCAAAAAATACTTTGTTTTATCTAATTGTGGGTCAAATCAAAACCAGGAAACTTCTGTTTACAACACAATATCACAATACTGTGACACTACGTCATGCAATTCTTCACCAAAAAAACATGGGGGTGTAACATCCTTTTCAGCAAGGAGAGGGAATGGGAAGATAGAGTATATCTTTTTTTCTCTCTAGGGAAACCAAATGTCTCTTCGGTTTGTACTAGATTGGTGTCTGCATTATATTACAAGTGTTTTTTTTTAAAGGACATTAAATAACTTGGGTTATAGTCCTAACCAACTAAATAAGTTGGTTTTATTTGAATCATATGGAAAAAAAAAAGAGGCAATAATAGCAAACGGGAATATATATAAAGAAGCCATCAATGAGGACCCAAATAATAAATAAATAAAAAACAATGCACCATCACGTTGAATTGAAGGGTGAAATTATGAACAATTTTTTTTTTATAAAAGGGTTAAGTAAAAAAAAAAGAGAAATCATAAGAATAAGAATCAAACTGAAATCATAAGAATAAGAATTTCTCAACGTATTTTTTTACATTAAAAAAATCCTAAATGTAAATCGAAAAACTTATGCATGCATCGAATTAAACAAAGCACGAACCATTGTGTAAGTAAATGGAAAAACAAAGTCATTACCGATAATTAAAAAAGCAAGTGAAAAAATTGAGAGACAAATATAAATCAAGATATTTAATATTACAACATGGTTCATTTACCTCTACAACTTTTATATAAAACATTACAACAATTTCTATCATCTTCTATGTCTAATGATGATTTTAATTTTGATAACCAAAATATCCTGTTACGAATAGTTTGACCTCTTAATGGTATATTGCTCGTATATAAATGTTAGCTAATTCATTCCTCCACTACTTTTATATAAAACATTACAACAATTTCTATCATCTTTAAGTCAAATGTGTGTTGGGATTTCCATTACCGAACTGCCCAGACTAGAATTCATGGATTGATCCACTAATCAAACATTTCCTATGCATTTTTTTAACATCATAGGATTCTATTGCGTATAAACTCTATTAGGAACCAACAATTAAAGTTCATTTCTTATCAAGACATCAAATCTTTCTTCTTCTTCTTCTTCTTTTTTTTATTTTTTTTTATTTTCATGATAACATGATTCACACAACTTAAATCACCAGCATAAAGCATATAAGTGCAAATCAAGAGATATGGAAAGAAGTTAAAAATGATTTAACTTAGTGCACACTTCATCAATCCTTATCATTGAACATAGAACATCATTATATTAGTATAATACCATTGAAGACTCCTCCTCCCCTCATATTTGTTTTCTTTTGGCCAAATGGTGGGGGTTTCCTAACAACTCCCACCTTCATCAATCCTAGTTAAAAAATGTCTTGTTCCTAGCTAGACTATTTATGCTCTAGAGTAAGTATTTGCATTGATTTTTTATTTGCCCTAATTTAATTCAAGAAACCTAAATCACTTCATTTGCCTCTGTTTTTTGAAGGGCATATGTAATAGAAACAGAACCTCAAATTGACACAAAAAATTAAATCACACCACATTAATATATATATATTATTTTATTTGGCTAAAATCATAGTCTTTAAATATATTCCCCCTTTGTTCTTTAATATTATGTGATGAACCCTCTCATTTCGTGATACTCGCTGCCGCGTGGAGACTTTAATGGATGGCATTAGGTTCTTCGTTAACCATCATAAACCTATTTCATTCTTTCCATATCTATAACCATATTTCTATAACACCACCTCGTATCAGAGCTGCGGTCTGGTCTGATAGATTATCTGCTGTTTCTCAATGCCAAGAAAAATATTCAGAACATCTTGAGCATGATGATTCAAAAGGTCTCATATATGTGTTCTATTTGGTTTGAGATTTAACTTGTGATAACCGAATTGTTTACTGAGAAAATTAAATGGCAAGCAGAACAGATTCTCCCCATGCATGTGGACGGGACCTCACAGCTTTACAAAATGCAAATATATGAATTTTGTTTTTTGAAATATACAAAATACAAATATATTAGTCTTACGATCTACATTGGGAATCTTATATGTACTTTTTTATTTAAAAAAATAGTTAACAAATTTACAAGCTTCTGTATTTTGTAGGGGTGGGAAAAAAACTGAAAAACTAATTAAACCGAGAAAACCAAAAAAATCTAACAGAAAAAACCGAACAGTGAAAAAAACCGATTAAACCGATTAAAATTTTGAAAAAACCAAATGGTTCTGTTCGGTTTTGTTTTTTAAGCCTGAAACAGAAAAAACCGAGCCGAACCGAACCCAAACCGAAAAAACCGAGCAAAACCGGAAAAAACCGAGCCAAACCGGTTTGAGCCGGTTTTTGTCCTAAAAAACCGAACTGAAACTGGTCGGTTTGAATATGATTCAGTTTAATTATTTTTTTTTTGATAAAAACCGAACCGAACTAAAAATGATCACCCCCTGGTATTTTATGTTAACCTGCATGTGCGCATGTGAGCCCAAAGAAAAACAACAGCTATGGTATTTTTCCTTACCGGAACCTTTGCTGCATTACATTTATAGTATGTGGTAGAATCACTGTCAATCCGGCCACCGCCTGCCTTCCCTGAAATTCAGACTGAAATCATAAAAAACAGTGGGGATGATTTTTAAAGCAATGAGTTAAATTTTGCTTCACCCCACCAAAGGAAACTTCTCATATTCATTCTCTTTCTTGGACATGTATAGAAGTCAAGTGCTGACCATGGTATCACTTGCTACCAGCTTCTGTGCTTCGAAATTTATTACAGAATGGCAATAGATCCAACGAAAATCTTTCACACCTGCCTTGATGAACTTTACACTGTAATTTATGAAAACTAAATTATTTAATCTGTTGTAACCCATTTTAGGTTGTTCCCTAAATTCATTCATTTTTCTTCTAAAACAAAAATAAAAAATAAAATTAAAGCTGCTAACATGGAAAAAACAAGCCGAGAAGGATCTCAAATTTATGGAAAAATCAAGCTGAAATTTTGTTTTCCCCAAAATACCTATGAAGTACCCTAAAAACATTATTAAACCAATACATGGCCTTTAAAAACATAAAAAACCACCTCAAAACTCAAAATCAACCTAAAAACAAAAAAAAAAAAATCCATAGTTCATATCTTTTTTTAGGTGTTTTGAAGGTAAAAAAAACACGTAATCTTAACTCCTCTCATTATATTGAATTAGTTCACACAAAAATCAATGATTTTGGTAGCCAAAATCTTTCTTAACAACAAATTTCTCTCTCTAAAATAAAATTCAGCGACCCTCTCTCTCTTCTTCATCCAAAAAAAATCTTAAAAAAAAGAAAAATAAAATTTGGTATCCAAATGCAATGTTGGAAAATTATAGGGACTGGTTATTTAATAACTTAAAAAGAATGTATTAGTGGTTATTTTTTAAAATATTGTTTTTTCAAAAATATATCAAAATAATATAAAAATTAAAACATTAACAAAATCTATTTTTTTTTCAAAAATACTAAAAAAAAAGGTAAAAAAAAACCCTATATAATTTTTTTATAAAAAAAATCAAACGAGCATGGCCTGCAATCCCTTAGAGCAATTTTAAGAAAATAATACATGTATATGATGGGAGTAGGTTTTAGAAGACAAAACAGAGAACGACATTAATGAATTGAAAAAGGCTGTATGTCTGACATTCCTTCCCAGGAGTAGGTAAGGGGTAGCTTCGTTTGTGTCACTTGGCACTTGGCATTCCGTCACATTCCCAACCTGTTACTGCCATGTTCATTGATACTTTTACCCTTTGGCACTCGGCACTTGCCACGTAATAATCTCTTCTTTCTACAAGGCTGGCCCCTACGTGACCTTACTTTCTTCCTTCTTTGTCCCTTTCCTTTCTGTCTCCTTCTTTTCTCTCCTCACTTGAGTGTGTGACACAGATGGTACTCATAGACAATTACTTTTAATTGCTTGAGTTTGATCCTTTGTTGTGTTCGTTCCATTGATTCTACTTCTTTGCAAGTCTTTTCCCTTGATGATCTGTTTTTTTTTTTTAAAAAAGAAGAAAACTAAAAAAAACTTTGACCGATCATAGCTTAGGTTAATTATATTTGTTGTTGGAAGCGAGCTGGTATCATCCATGGAGGCGTCCAAGTGATTATCCTGAACCTTTCATTCGTTTCTTTCTTTGCTAGGTGAGTACATATTATTTTTCTTTATTTCTTTGTCACTGTCTCTATATTATTACGCATAGTATCTTAAGTATGTCATCAAAATGCTTATCCCTTGCGTTGTTGCTTTTGAAGCTGGATTCCATACAGAGCTAAAGGCCTTCTCCATTTCATTGAGCAATCAGTACCAGTGCTTTTCGCACATATTTTCTCAAGTTTAAGGTAATGAAATTCCTATTCCCATTCTCTCTGCGCCTCTTTTACTTGCAATGACTCACTCTCACGTTCTGTATCCTTGTTTCTCTGATTTTGGCACATAATTAGCTGCTTATTACTTTTTTATTGTTGTGTTTTAATTATATGATTTTACGATGGTAGGAGTTCTTAGTCTGCGTGAACAGCAGAACACCACATGAACAGCAGAAAAAAGGCTGCCCACTTCCTCGAACTTCTTTGTTTTTTTTTTTTAACACTAAAAGAGGAGCCAAGTTTGACTTTCTATCTTTGTTTCTTTCCTTTCTTTTTCTTTCTTTTCTTGGAGGAGAAAGAGGGTTGTGCTGCTCATTTCGTTTCATTTTCTTGGAAACCATACAGAAAATTCTTGGATCTGTTGATTGTTTTCTAGCTATGAGTCCTTAATTTTCTCTCATTCACTCGGTTTCTTTGGGTGCTGACTAGTTGTTTTTGGTCAAGTAATGATCTCTTTTTTTGTTCCACTGAAATTCTTGACGTTTTGGTCGGGAATAAGTTTAGCTCCTTTTACTTGCCTAGAAAATTAAGGGAAGGTAACAGAGATAATTTAGAACCCTTTAAAATTTTTATCCAAAATATTTATAAAATACTATATAAACCTTATTAAACCAATACAGTTAAAAAAACAAATAGCCTCTCTCCCTGTTTTTGTCCTATGTTAATGTGTTTTGATTTGGACAACTACTCTATTATCCTTTTTTTTCATATTAATTTTCAAACTAGCTTTTTAAAAATTAATTTCAAGTAAAAATAAAATTTAATTTTTTTAAAGATATCTTTTTTTAAAAAAACAAACACGTTATTTCTCTTCTTATTTGCTGTCGTGATTTCAGGTCCTCATCTTCTACATTACTTATAAGAGCATGAAAAAATAAAAATAATTTTAATATTTTTTTGTTATTATATTATTAAAATGTCCAAAGAATTCCAAATAAAAGAGACACAAAAAAATCCCAATCAAATAGATAAACGAGCATCACATATTTATATTGTTTTCTTTACTCTCCTCCGATCTTTCAATGTCTTCTTCTATTTTTGCCTCCCTCAACCTTATTAGAGAATAATATAAATCATATCATGGGACCTCACCAAACAGTTTAAGCTATTAGGTGGAGATAATTTTTTGACATAGTATCAGAGCTTTAATGACCAAACGATCACGAGTTCGAATCTCACCATCCCTATTTATTTGATAAAAATTAAACACAGGGTAATGTGGGTCTGTTCAAGTTTAAAGTCCAAAGAACACTTGAGAGGGTGTATTAGAAAATAATATAAATCATATTCTGAAATCTCTTAAAATATTAAATTAAAATGGTTATATTACAAACTTCTCCTTCTATTTCCTTGTCCCTCTCTTGTCTCAACCTTTCTTTTATTTCTGTCTTTCCTTTTCTTTTTTTTAAAAGCCTTTTAACCTCTCTCTCTCCCGCTTTCTATCCTTTCCTAAGGGTAGATAAAGTTGAACACGTGGCGACCATCTATTAACTTTTTTTTTTCTAATATTGTTATAGGTTAATCATATTACCTGAATGTGTGATACCGAGATGGTCATCATAGACTATTATTTTTAATTACTTCAGTTTGATTCTTTGTTGAGTTTCTTTCAGTAATTCTACTTTTTTGCAAGTCTTCTCTCTTGTTGATCTGTTTTTTTCTTTTTTTAAAAAAAAGAAAACTAAAAAAAACTTTGACCTATCACAGCTTAGGTTAATTATATTTGTTGTTGGAAGCGAGCTGGTATCATCCATGGAGACGTCTAAGTGATTATCCGAACCTTTCATTCGTTTCTTTCTTTGCTAGGTGAGTACTTTTACACATTATTTTATTTTTTATTATTTGATTACCTCATTGAGTGTGACACAGAGATGATCATCATAGATAATTTATTTTTAATTGCTTGAGTTTCATCCTTTATTGTGTTCATTCCAGTAATTCTATTTCTTTGCAAGTCTTTTCCTGTTTTTTTTTTATTTAAAAAAAGAATAAAACTAAAAAAAACCTTGACCGATCATAGCTTAGATTATCCTGGACCTTTCACTCGTTTCTTTCTTTTTGGTTTGTCACTGTCTCTATATGATCTTAATTATGTCATCAAAATGCATTTTTAATGGGAACTACTGCTTTAACTAACAAGAGTCAGTTAGAATCCATCTAAACTATTTTATTGTTGCTTTTGAAGCTGGATTCCATACAGAGCTAAAGGACTTCTCCTTTTCTTCCTCCCGCTATTTCATTGAGCACTCAGTACCAGTGCTTTTCGCACATATTTTCCCAAATTAAGGTAATGAAATTCCTATTCCCATTCTCTCTGCGACTGTTTTACTTGTAGTGATCACTCTCACGTTCTGTATCCTTATTTCTTTGATTTTCAGACCTGTGGAAAATGGCTCTCGAAAGTGCTGGTGGATCCATTATAGCTATGCTAGCAGAACTCATGGTGGAACCAGTAGGAAGGCAGTTCCGTTACATGTTCTGTTTCAACAATTTTGCTCAAGAATTCAAAGAACAAAAGGAGAACCTGGTTTCGGCAAAAGAACGTCTGCAAGACGATGTCGAAGCTGCTGAAAGGAATGCTGAAAAAACTTACAAAGATGTCAAAAAGTGGCTGGAAGATGCAAACAACCAAATTGAAGGTGCGAAGCCCTTGGAAAATGAAATAGGAAAAAACGGCAAATGCTTTACTTGGTGCCCAAACTGCATGCGACAATTCAAGTTAAGCAAGGCACTGGCCAAGAAGTCGGAGACTTTCAGAAAAATTCTAGAAAATAGCACAAAGTTTAAAACAGTGGCCCAAAAAGCTCCTCCTCAGCCCATAGAATTTCTAACATCAAAGGAATTCACGCCCTCAGAATCGTCAAAAGAAGCTTTGGAACAGATCATGAAAGCTCTCAAAGATGACACCGTCAATATGATCGGACTGTACGGCATGGGAGGGGTGGGTAAAACAACCCTGGTGAAAGAAGTAGGCAGGAGAGCCAAAGAGTCGCAGCTTTTTCCTGACGTTTTGATGGCTACGGTGTCCCAGAATCCAAATTTCATAGGCATCCAGGATCGAATGGCAGATAGTTTACATCTGAAATTTGAAAAAAACGAGTAAAGAAGGTAGAGCAAGTGAATTATGGCAGAGACTGCAGGGAAAGAAGATGCTTATAATCCTGGATGATGTTTGGAAACATATTGACTTGGAAGAGATAGGGATCCCATTTGGTGATGATCACAGGGGTTGTAAAATTCTTCTAACAACACGTGTTCAAGGCATATGTTTTTCTATGGAGTGCCAGCAAAAAGTGCTTTTAAGAGTCTTACCTGAAGATGAAGCATGGGATTTGTTAAAAGGAAATGAATCTCATTAAGGAGAAAATTGTGGATCGGGATCAATGCACCAGATCAGCCTAGCATGATCTTAGGATCATTTTAATGTATAGTTGACATTCCTAGAATAGTTCGAATCTGTCTCTATATAATGGCTAGCCATTCTGTACAAACATACTCACTGAATATACAACCCCTTTTTCATTACTCTGTTATTTTCAATTATCATTCTGCTATTTCGTTTATGGTATCAGAGCGCTGGTTCTGGTGTCTCTAGCCTAACATCTTCCGCTACAACCAAATCACAAACACCATTGTATTGACAACATGGCCAACACAGGAATCAACACAACTGAAATCCTAGACAAATCCACAGATTTCACATCACAGAACAGAGAAGAGAGAGGGATTTCCTTACCTGATCCTTTGGCTCTACATCATTCAGACACACCAGGACTCACCCTGGTCAGCACACTTTTGAATGGACGCAACTATGGGGAATGGTGTCGTTCAATGCGTCGCAGCCTCAGCGCCAAAAACAAACTTGGTCTCATCGATGGATCCATAGAAGCTTCACCAACAAATGATGCAAAATTCCCATTATGGCAATGCTGCAATGATCTGGTGGTGTCCTGGATCCTTAATTCTGTTCAACCAAAGATAGCTCGTAGCGTCATCTACTCAGATACGGCAGCCGTGATTTGGAACGACCTCAAAGACAGATTTTCCCAAGGAGACGAATCCAGAATCTACCAAATACGACAAGAAATTGTTGAATGTCGTCAAGGGTCCCTCTCCATATCTGCCTATTATACGAAACTCAAAGGGCTTTGGGATGAATTAGGGTCTTACCAGGAACCCATCCCTTGCTCTTGCGACATGCTGAAAAAGCTTGCTGACAGAGAAGAGAAGGAGAAGGTGATGCAATTTTTAATGGGGCTTAACGAACCCTATTCCCAAATCCGTGGGTCGATCTTGATGATGAACCCCCTACCCGATACACGAAGAACCCATGGCCTTATTCTCCAATAAGAGAGGCAAATGGAGGTAGCAGCACGCAATTCCATCGTGCCGGCCTCCCATGCGATGCAGGTTGCACGACGGGGAGGATCACAGACGGTGACTTCGTTTGGCAGCAGGAAGTTCTGCACCCACTGTGAGCAAGGAGGACATTTGGTTGATCAATGTTATTATCTAATTGGGTTTCCAATTGGCCACAAATGGCATAATAAAAACATGAAGCCAAGAAATAAGAAGACAGCAATCAACAACATTGAGATGAAGAGGGAATCGACTGATGAAAGCCCAACCTTCACAGCTGAAGAGTATAAGCAAATCATGGCATTACTGAAAATTTTTGTGTTGTGCAGGACGTGAATACGAGGAGGACGATTGGCCTGGGCAAGCATTTTAATGGCCTTTACTATCTCACCCCAGCTCAAAATCCTTGCCTCATCAATCACATCACTTGCACTTCAAACCTTTGGCATCAACGACTCGGACACCCATCTGCTGCTCCCCTCCACCATTTATCCCAATCTTTCCCTGATATTGTTTTTAATAATAAGCATGTCTGCGAGATTTGTCCTCTGGCAAAACAAACTCGTTTATCTTTTCCTACAAGCTCAATAAATACCATTGCACCATTTGATTTAGTTCATTGTGATGTTTGGGGACCACACAAAATCCATACACATTCTGGGGCTCGTTATTTTTTAACGATTGTTGATGACTTTACTCGTTTCACCTGGGTACACCTCATGAGTCTTAAATCCAACACCCAATCATTGATAAAGTCCTTTTTCTCTTGGGTAAAAACACAATTTAATAGGGACATCAAAATTTTACGTGCAGATAATGGGGGTGAATTCACTTCACTACGTTCTTTTTCTTGATGAACGTGGTACCATTTTCCAACACACATGTGCTTATACCCCTCAAAAAAATGGAGTGGTTGAGCGCAAACACCGTCATCTTCTAAATGTAGCCCGAGCCCTTCGCTTTCAAGCCAATTTACCACTACAATTTTCGGGGGAAAGTGTCCAAACATCATGTTACCTTATCAACTGTCTACCTACTCCCCTGCTTTCTCACAAATCCCCATATGAACTTTTATACCACACTCCACCCAACTACTCTACTCTTCGGGTTTTTGGTTGCCTTTGTTATGCCACAAATCTCACCCCTGATCATAAACTTGATTGTCGTGCTCGCCGTTGCATTTTCATTGGATATCCTCATGGCCAAAAAGGATATCGTGTTTATGATCTTGAAAGCAAGAAATTTTTTACCTCACGAGATGTCACTTTCCATGAACATACATTTCCCTTCACTAAGCTACCACCAGAAAATCTAGACGACAACCCAGTTTTGCCTATCCCCAGTAGCCTAGCCACATTACCTGAGACCATCACCCATCCTCAACCCACACTATCTAATCAGCCTTCCACCCAACCAAATCTTGAACCACCTTCCCCCTCCCACAATACCTCTCCTACCCTTGTTTCCCCTCCGACGGTTGCCACTCCTCACCCAACCCCACTCCATGTTTACTCTCGTCGCCCTCACACCACAAACACTGTCCCATTAGAACCTCATGTGACGACACCACAGTCATCCGTCCCGTCAACATCCATTGATCCATCTGTGTCCTCCTTAACCAACGTCACTGAACCCCCCATGGTCTACCCAATACCAACCCTCCCCGAACCTCGCCATTCCACCCGCCTTCATCGGCCTCCACCTTACCTCCAAGATTTCCAAACCTATCATGCTGCTGTCCTTGGCCCTGATGTCTCCTCTACATCCATGTCTGGCACACGTCATCCACTCCAACGGTATGTCTCCTACTCTGGCCTCTCTAGTCCATATCGTTCCTTTGTGAGTAATATATCTCGCCTGGTTGAGCCAGCCACTTATGAGCAGGCTCGTCATGATCCCCAGTGGGTTGCTGCCATGACTGCTGAAATTACAGCTCTTGAGGACAATCACACTTGGTCCACTGTTCCTTTAGCCCCTGGCCACCGACCCATCGGTTGCAAGTGGGTTTTTAAGATCAAGTACAAAGCTGATGGCAACATCGAGCGTTACAAAGCCAGGCTTGTTGCAAAGGGGTTTACACAATGCGAAGGTATCGATTACAAAGACACCTTCGCCCCAGTTGCCAAAATAACCACCGTCCACTGCCTCCTCGCAGTAGCTGCTGTTAGGCACTGGTCATTACATCAGATGGATGTCCACAATGCTTTCTTACATGGAGAGCTCAGTGAAGAAGTATATATGCTCCCACCTCCAGGTTATCGTCGACAGGGGGAGAATACAGTTTGTCGACTCCATAAGTCACTTTATGGCCTTAAGCAAGCATCTCGTAGTTGGTTTCGCAGATTCTCATGTGCAATCCAAGAAATTGGATTCCAACAATCTCGTGCTGACTATTCACTTTTTACACAGGTCCGTGGGGATTCCATTACAATCATATTACTTTACGTCGATGATATGGTTGTTACTGGGAATGATGAAAAGGCTATTAATGATCTCAAGACGTTTCTCAACAGTTGCTTCAAAATTAAAGATCTTGGACCATTAAAATACTTTCTTGGGATCGAGGTAGCACGATCCAAGACAGGGATTACAGTATGTCAACGAAAATACACGTTAGACATATTAGAGGAAGCTGGGTTACTTGGAGCAAAGCCAGCTAAGGTACCCATGGAGCCTGACTTAGTGTTAACAGATACAGGGAGTGCGACACTTAAAGACCCTACTAGATACCGACATCTAGTTGGAAAATTGATCTACCTCACAATTAGCAGACCAGAAATCACGTACTCCGTGAACACACTCAGTCAATTCATGCAGGAACCAAAACTACATCATCTCAAGACTGCTCATCGACTCCTCCATTACTTGAAAGCAGCCCCAGGACAAGGGTTATTATTTCCTTCAGATAGCCCGCTCCACTTGATAGGGTATTGTGATGCAGACTGGGCAAGGTGTCCAATTACACGACGATCTGTAACAGGATATTGCACCTTCCTTGGAAAATCACTTGTGTCTTGGAAAAGTAGAAAGCAGACAACAGTATCAAGATCATCAGCGGAGGCGGAATATCGCTCCATGGCTGCAGCTGCTTGTGAGCTTACCTGGTTGAGGTACTTATTGAAAGATTTGGGAGTATCACACCCTGGACCAGCAAAGTTGTTTTGTGATAATCAGGCAGCTTTACACATTGCCGCAAATCCAGTTTATCACGAACGAACAAAGCATATTGAACTAGATTGCCATACAATTCGAGAAAGAATTCAAAGAGGAGAAGTCAAGACAACGTATGTTCAAAATGGAAAGCAAATTGCAGATTTATTCACAAAACCATTGAGATCGCCAGCGTTTCATACACATCTCAGCAAGTTGGGTGTCATAGACATTCATACTCCAACTTGAGGGGGAGTGTTAAAAGGAAATGAATCTCATTAAGGAGAAAATTGTGGATCGGGATCAATGCACCAGATCAGCCTAGCATGATCTTAGGATCATTTTAATGTATAGTTGACATTCCTAGAATAGTTCGAATCTGTCTCTATATAATGGCTAGCCATTCTGTACAAACATACTCACTGAATATACAACCCCTTTTTCATTACTCTGTTATTTTCAATTATCATTCTGCTATTTCGTTTAGGATTTATTCAGAATCAATGCAGGTTTACGTGATGGGGACTCTACCTTGAACACAGTGGCAAGGGAGGTTGCGAGAGAATGCCAAGGCTTGCCTATAGCACTTGTGACAGTGGGAAGGGCTCTAAGAGGTAAATCACGAGTTCAGTGGGAAGTAGCGTCTAAACAGCTCAAAGAATCTCACTTTGTGCGCATGGAACAAATTGATGAACAAAATAATGCTTACACATGTCTTAAGTTGAGCTATGATTATTTGAAGTACGAGGAAACCAAGTCATGTTTCGTGCTATGCTGTTTATTTCCAGAAGATTATGACATTCCAATCGAGGACTTGACGAGATATGCAGTTGGCTATGGGTTACATCAAGATGCGGAGCCCATTGAAGATGCAAGGAAAGGAGTTTCTGTGGCCATCGAAAACCTCAAAGATTGTTGCATGCTGTTGGGCACTGAAACTGAAGAACATGTGAGAATGCATGACTTGGTTCGTGACTTTGCTATTCAGATAGCATCATCAGAAGAATATGGATTCATGGTAAAGGCTGGCATTGGGTTGGAGAAGTGGGCAATGAGAAACAAAAGCTTTGAAGGTTGTACAACAATTTCGTTAATGGGCAATAAACTAGCAGAACTTCCTGAAGGATTGGTATGTCCACAGCTCAAAGTTCTATTATTAGAACTGGAAGATGGTATGAATGTTCCAGAGAGGTTTTTTGAAGGGATGAAAGAAATTGAAGTTTTGTCTCTGGAGGAGGGCGTTTGTCGCTGCAATCACTTGAACTCTCAACGAAACTTCAATCGTTGGTGTTGATTAGCTGTGGATGCAAGGACCTCATTTGGTTGAGAAAGCTGCAGAGACTTAAGATTCTTGGTCTTATGTCGTGCTTATCCATTGAAGAATTACCTGATGAAATAGGAGAGCTCAAGGAGTTAAGGTTGTTGGATGTGACAGGTTGTCAAAGGCTAAGAAGGATCCCTGTGAATTTGATTGGAAGGTTGAAGAAGTTAGAAGAGCTGTTGATCGGACATCTCAGCTTTAAGGGATGGGATGTTGTTGGATGTGACAGCACAGGAGGAATGAATGCAAGCCTAACAGAACTAAATTCGTTGTCTCAGTTTGCCGTATTATCATTGAGGATACCGAAGGTTGAATGCATTCCCAGAGATTTTGTTTTTCCAGTTAGCTTGCGCAAATATGATATAATATTAGGGAATGCTTTTGGCTATGGGTATTATTTATCAACCTCGACAAGATTATATTGGGCTGTTACATCCTTAAATGCGAAGACATTTGAGCAATTGTTTTTACATAAATTAGAATCTGTAGTAGTGAGGGGTTGTGGGGATGTTTTCACTCTGTTTCCAGCAAGATTGCGGCAAGGTTTAAAAAATCTGAAGGAGGTGGTTATTGACAACTGTGAATCATTGGAAGAGGTATTTGAATTGGGTGAGGAGAAGGAGCTGCCGCTGCTGTCATCTTTAACCAAGTTAGAGCTGTCACGTTTACCTGAGCTCAAATGCATATGGAAGGGGCCCACCAGTCATGTCAGCCTCCAAAGTCTTAATTTTCTGGAGTTGGGGTATCTGGACAAACTGGCATTTATCTTCACACCGTCCCTCGCTCAAAGTCTACCACAACTGCAAACACTTGACATAACAGCATGCGGTGAATTGAAGCATATTATAAGAGAAGAGGATGGTGAAAGGGAAATAATTCCAGAGTCTCCTTGCTTCCCACAATTAAAAAATATCTTCATACAACGGTGTGGTAAACTGGAATATGTCTTCCCTGTCTCCATGTCTCCAAGCCTTCCGAACCTGGAACAGATGACGATTTATTATGCTGACAATTTAAAGCAAATATTTTACAGTGGAGAAGGAGATGCACTCACCACAGATGGCATCATCAAGTTCCCTCAACTAAGAGAATTGTCTCTTGGGCTCCGATCAAATTACGGCTTTATAGGTCCAAGGAATTTTGATTTTCAATTGCCTTCTTTGCAGAATCTAAACATTAAAGGCCACGAAGAAGTGGGTAATTGGTTGGCACAGCTACAAGTACGTAATTTATATTTCTCCACTTAATTTAAATTGTCAATTGCGATAATTTATTCTTTCTTCCTCCCAATTTCTAAAAGTAAAGTAATTGATAAATGCTCATTTTTATTTTTATCTAAACATATATAAATATAAGAAACTTAACTGCCTCATTGTTGTCTGCGTTATTAAAAATTAATCATATGGAAGAACATATTATCTGTTAGATTTAACTGCCTCATTTGAAATATATTTTCTGTTAGATTTAACTGCCTCATGGTTTACGTAATTTATATTATATTAGGAGTTGTATTAACCCTTTTTTCGCAAAAATCTAATTATTATTCAACTTATCTCCAATTAAGAAAAAAAAAAAAACTGAAACAATAATATGTAATCTCTAAGAAGTATTTAATCCTGTTTTTTATTTTTTTTTTCTCCTATTTATACATCATATAAATTGTTTTCATGAGAGTGAAAAAATATAATATTGTTCTCTGATAAGATGGCCGTCCATGTGCAGCAAAACGGCTTCTTACAAAGATTAAAATCTGTAGCAGTGGACGATTGTGGGGATGTTCGCACTCCGTTTCCAGCAAAATTGCTGCGAGCTGTGAAAAATCTAAGCAGTGTGAACATTAACGGCTGCAAATCATTGGAAGAGGTATTTGAATTAGGTGAGCCTGATGAAGGAAGTAGGGAGGAGAAGGAGCTGCCGCTTCTGTCATCTTTAACAGGGTTACGGCTGTCACGTTTACCTGAGCTCAAATGCATTTGGAAGGGGCCCACCAGACATATCAGCCTCCAAAGTCTTGCTCATCTGTATTTGAATTCTCTCGACAAACTGATATTTATCCTCACACCGTCTCTCGCTCGAAGTCTGCCAAAGCTAGAAATACTTGAGATAAGTGAATGCGGTGAATTGAAGCATATTATCAGAGAAGAGGATGGTGAAAGGGAAATAATTCCAGAGTCTCCTTGCTTCCCACAATTAAAAAATATCTTCATAGAACGGTGTGGTAAACTGGAATATGTCTTCCCTGTCTCCATGTCTCCAAGCCTTCCGAACCTGGAACAGATGACGATTTATTATGCTGACAATTTAAAGCAAATATTTTACAGTGGAGAAGGAGACGCACTCACCACAGATGGCATCATCAAGTTCCCTCGATTAAGTGACTTGGTTCTTTCTTCCATATCAAATTACAGCTTTTTTGGTCCAACGAATCTTGCTGCCCAATTGCCTTCTTTGCGATTTCTAAAAATCAATGGCCACAAAGAATTGGGAAATTTGTTTGCACAGCTCCAAGTACGTCCTTTATATTTCTCCTATAATTTTTTTTTCTTCTTAATTTAAATTGTCAACTTCAATACAGGTTGATTTCTCCTCCAAATTTCTGAAACTGAAGTAATTGATAAGTGGAGATAAATCCTTTAGCCATTCACTAAATTTAAAAGGAGTTGTCTAACTTTATCATTCCTTGTCTCTTGATGCAGGGCTTAAGAAGTAAGAAATTAATTATTGTAATGAAATCCTACCTTGATTTTTCAATCTTTATGCTTTCCCAGTTTAAGTGATATTGAGGCTCTTCCCCCAATTAATAGAAGTATTTGAAGAGGAAGATAAACCTCCATCTGCAACTTCTGATTTCATATTCCCATGCCTTGTTGCCATGTCTACTTCTATCCTTTTGTTGATAAGTTTTTTTGCTGAAGTTTTATATGGACAATTCGTTCATCTATTTACCAAAATTATATAGTTCAAAAGTGCACAAAATTTCTTTTGATGCAGGGGTTCACAAATTTGAAAGAATTAAGCTTGGAATCCGTGCCTGACTTGAGGGGTCTTCTGCTGAGCAAATTGACTACTTTGGAGGTAATCTATCTGGATAAAAATTAGACAAGTTTGTCCACTAAAACAACTTTGCACGTAATAAAAAATGTTTTTTATACAAAAGTACATCAAATAACTTCACAAATAAATTATTAATATATAAGAGCATAAATTTTGTGTTGAAAATTTTGAAGTCAATTAAAATATCTTTAAAAATTTATTAACTTTATAACTAAAATAAAAATATTAGTTACTATTTTTATTTTTGTTTTTGTTTTTACATGAAACTAATTATTAGGAGTTGTATTAACCTTTTTTTCACAAAAATCTAATTATTATTCAACTTATCTCTAATTAAGAACAAAACTAAAACAATAATATGTAATCTCTAAAAAGTATTTAATCCTGTTTTTTTCTCCTATTTATACATCATATAAATTGTTTTTATGAGAGTGAAAAAATATAATATTGTTCTCTGATCAGATGGCCGCCCATGGGGAGCAAAACGGCTCCTTACATAGATTAGAACGTGTACGAGTGGACGATTGTGGGGATGTTCGCGCTCCGTTTCCAGCAAAATTGCTGCGAGCTTTGAAAAATCTAAGCAGTGTGAACATTAACGGCTGCAAATCATTGGAAGAGGTATTTGAATTAGGTGAGCCTGATGAAGGAAGTAGGGAGGAGAAGGAGCTGCCGCTTCTGTCATCTTTAACAGGGTTACGGCTGTCAGGTTTACCTGAGCTCAAATGCATGTGGAAGGGGCCCACCAGACATGTCAGCCTCCAAAGTCTTGCTTATCTGGATTTGTGGTCTCTGGACAAACTGACATTTATATTCACACCGTCCCTCGCTCGAAGTCTGCCAAAGCTAGAAAGACTTTACATAGGTAAATGCGGTCAATTGAAGCATATTATCAGAGAAGAGGATGGTGAAAAGGAAATAATTCCAGAGCCTCCTGGGCAGGATGGTCAAGCTTCACCTATCAACGTTGAGAAGGAGATAGTGCTTCCTAATCTAAAGGAGTTGTCGATACAACAATTATCAAGTATTGTCTGTTTTAGTTTCGGATGGTGTGATTATTTGTTATTCCCTCGTTTGGAGAAGTTGGAGGTCCATCTATGTCCAAAGCTGACCACAAAATTTGCTAGTACACCAGATGGTTCAATGAGTGCTCAATCAGAGGTGCTGCTGATTTGACTTGATTTCTTGCCTCTCTTTTAGTGTGTTTGTTTCTTGTTTGGCTCAATAATAAGATTTACAAGTAAAAATGAGCATGCCATGCTTGAATTGGTTTACAGGTATCTGAAGTAGCTGAAGATTCAAGCATTTATAGAGAGTGGACCCGAGATAAGGGGTGGAAAGAACGATGATGATTGGTAGTCTAATAATTCTTTCTTGCCCAAACCAGGTGATATAGCTGAAGATTATTTATCCTCTCCTTTACCTTCAAATTTTAATGGTTGAATTAAATCATGGATTGTCTTTGTTCTTCATGTTTGCATCAGGCAAGGTTGGTTAGCTGTTACATGATTTCAAGGTTGGTGCTGCGAATATGTTTTAGATTGGTGGGAAGTAATTCCAACTGTTTCATTGGCAATGGGAATACAGAAGATTTCGACTTATCTATCTGTGTTTGCTGAAGAAGTTAGAAGTAATGTAATGTTGTGTGTTTAGTCATTATCGTACAAGCCCCCAAAAAAACAATGATGCTTGCCCATTATCGTACAAGCCTCCAGAAGTAAGGGCGTATGTTTGCTTGCCCATTTGTTTTTTCGAGCAGATACCTTGCTGGCTTTCGCTAATTTAGGGAGACTATATTGTTTCAACCGATCTCTTTTAGGTTTCTATTAATATATTTATTTATTTTATGTTTTTTTTTAATAATGAATAGGTAAGTTATATCTAACTAATAATATAATACATTGCTACCTACATCCAAGTATACTGTATAAAAAGACACTCACTATAGCCATATTAGTAGTTATTTAACTCACACTTTACTAAGGGTAAGAAATGTTTTTTAGCAAAATAAATAAATATAAATGCTTTTCAAATGTATTTTTTTAACAAAAAAAAAAAAAACCCTAATCACAAATACAAAAAAAGGTATTGACGTGTTTATTTAACTCGCTTCGCTATGGGTCAAATAATATTTTCCAACACAAAAGAATGGATGTATAAGTGTTGTTAATGTATTTTTTTATATCGAGAGGAAAAAATATAATTGTGAATAAAAAAAGTTAATATTTACGTATAATAAAATAAACTTGAGATCATATATGTTAATAAATACAAAAACAATTGTTAACGCAACGCACCACATGTAGGAAGTTAATTTTTAATGTAGTAGAAAAATGGGACGGTGTTTCAAATACATTTCATTATATCATGATTCTCTTAATTGAGAAATGTGAAACAAAATAAAAAAAGGACAAAAATATTATATTTCAGCCGATCTCTTTTAGGTTTCTATTAATATATTTATTTATTTTATGTTTTTTTAATAATGAATAGGTAAGTTATATCTAACTAATAATATAACACATTGCTTCCTACATCCATATATACTAAAAGACTTACTATAGCCATATTAGTAGTTATTTAACTCGTACTTTGTTATGCATCACAAAATTGTTTTTAGCAAAAAAATAAATTTGTATGCTTTTCAATTGCATTTTTAATAAAAACAAATCCTAATCATAAATACAAAAAAAAAGTGTTGACATGTTTATTTAATTCATTTTGTTACGAGTCAGATAATTTTTTGAACGCAAAAGAAAAATGTATAAATGTTGTTAATGTATTTTTAAAAATCAAGAGAAAATTATAATTGTGAATAAAAAAGTTGATGTTTACATATAATAAAAATAAAGTAAGGACCATAAGTGTTTATAAATACAAAAAATAGTTGTTAACGCATCGTGCCACATATAGGATCTTAAGTTAATTTTTAATGTAGTAGAAAAATAGGATAATGTTTAAAGTGCATTTCATTGTATTACGATTCTCTTAATTGAGAAATGTAAAAAACAAATCTTACAAAAATATGAACTAATAAACTAATAAAGAGTTCTTAATGCCAATCAAATTATAAAATAAAATGATAATCATTTTCATAAAAGTAAAAGATACATAAATATGATACTTAACCTTAACTTTCCTCTTCATACACACTTTTCTCCTTTTCTTTTTTTTTTTTTTTATCTTAAAGGTCACTTTTTCTTACCAAGAACAAATAATTCTTATTTTTATAAACACGCCATGAAAATAAAGTTTATTCATATAAAATATAAAAAAACCATATAGATGAATTGAAATATTTTTTTCTAGATATTAAATACATAAAAGATAAGTAAAAGATAACCTATATTTAAAAAAAAAACTAAATAAACAATCTAAATATTTAGAGAGAAAAGTATTAATTTAAATATAAATTCAAAAATTCATTAAAAATACATAAAAAAATATCAATTAAGAAAACAAAATTAGAAAAAAAAATAGAAATAGATCAAGTGCTTTTGGGCCTAGTAAGTCAGGCCTACACATCAAGCCCATTTTAAAAAGGGTTGGTACATATGGGCCTTTTTTTATTTGAAAATGCTCCAAATAATTTTGAAAAAAAAAAGCGACATGTCACCTACCGAGACTTTCCTGTTTGACCATTGGAGAGGTGACTAGAAAATTAAGCAGGGTGTTTTTGACCCGAAAATGCAAATTTAAGCAAAGTTCACACCAAAACACCTAAAAATGGTCTTTATGATGTGATAAACTAATAAAATAGCCCAAAAACCATAAATTTTTTGGCAATTTAAAGGGAAAAAAAAAATTCAATGAAACTCTCTTCATCAAATGAAATTCATTAAAACAAAAATCGACCATTTTTTATGGTGAAAATCAGTGTCAACTGAGACTATAAAACCTCGGGTAATATTATTGATATTAATAAAAGTTAAAATTACAAAAAATGAGGGAAAGTGATAAATTAAATTATAAGAATGATGATATATTCGAGAATCTGAATTGAAGTGTTTTGTTCGGGTGTTAATATATATATATATATATATAATAAAAATAAATAAAAAAACACAAAAATATGAATAGAATTTTTATGAAAGTGAATTTCATGAAACTGAAAGTACTAACGAGTAATTGAGTGAAATTTGAAATAACCCGTGTAAAATTTGGTATAAACAGGAGTCAGGATTCATGAAATTTTACCCAAAAATCATAAAATTTAGTATTGAGGGATATAGAAGGCATTTTTTAAAAGTTAAGTAATTATATGTGTGTAAGTGTGGGGGGGGGAGGGGGAGGGGGGGAGAAAAAATTGATATATATGAGTGCAAGTGAGTGTGTGTTGTAAGGAAACCAAAAAATAAAGAACAAACTTGCTTTTTCAAAGAGAAGGAAGCATTCGGCTAGGAGAGGAAAAACAAATTCAAGCAAGGAAAATTTCTTAATTTAAAAGTGTTAAGGCTTTGGTTATTGCTTGGTAAGGTGCCCTTACACTTTTAAATAAGATTCTTGAAGAATTTATGTTTTAAATTGATTGAACTTTGTGAATTGAAGAATTAGGGTTCATGATAAATTTTATGAAAAATTACAATTGATTGTGAAATTGTGTTAAGATTATTGAAGTGAGTAGAGAAAGTAAAAAATTATGGTAATTAAAGCAAAATTTTAGGTGTTCTTGAAGAAGGGATTTTTGGAAAAATAATAATAAGAAAAATAAAAATTTAAGAATTTTGATAAGATGATGAGATTGTGTAAGAAAGAGATGATATTAATGTTAAAGAGTGAATAGATCATGAAATTTTTTATGTTTTTCTTTGATTTAAATTACGGTAAAAAATAAATAAATAAATTTAAAGAATATATATATATTGATTTGAATGATGAAATGAATTGTGTTACAATGTGGAAATTGGAAGAATAGGAAGGAAATTTACAAAATGATTTTATTTTGATAAATAAAAGGATAATTGGAATGATTTTATTTATTGAGTGTTTCAATATGGAAAGTAGAATAATGATGTGATATGCTTGTCAATTCAAGAGAAGCTGTCAGGCTGACACCACAGCAGGGAATTTCAGCTCGAGCTTAGTCGTTAGGTAATTACACGGTGCCCGAATTTATTATTGGTTAATATGTATTTTTATTTGATTAATTATGGTTGATAAATTAGTAATTATTATATTGTTTATTTTAAAAAATAAGATATGCGATGTGATGAATTAATTCTTGAACTAATGGGATTAATGTCCTAGTGAATGGGCGTGATGAGGAATTAAGTCCTTGGTTAATGGGTAAATTGTTGAACTAATTCGTGATTTAATAGAATTAGTGCCCTGGCAAATTAATAGGCGAGATGAAGAATTAATTTTCCTGGTTAATGGGATTTGTACCCTGATGAATGGATTAAACGTTAAACTAATTTTTGGATTGATGACAATAGTGCTTGTTGAATGGACTGGTGGAAAATTAATCATCTATTAGTGAAAGTAATGCCGGGTTAATTGGGCGATGGGAATAATTATTTTTTTGGTTGATGTTAAAAAAGAAAAAGAAAACAAACTAATAGATTATTCTGAAATTTAATTGATATATATAATACTATATGAGCAAGTTAATTTAATGATCTTTTGACTAAATTTTCAAAAAAAAAAAAGGAAGAAAGAAAGAAAGTAAAAAGAATTTTATGGATATCTTTTCTTCATCTGTCTAATCGAATTATTGTATTAAATTAATTTTCAGGTACATCCCCCTATCGGATTGAACAGTAGATTAGTTTTCTTATATTTTGTTTGGTATTTTTTTTTGTAATGAATGAATTTATCATTTTGTTATGTAATATAATGCGTCAACAGTTTATCGAAAGCTCTTTTGTGTAGTATAATCTTAATTATGAATTTCTTCTTTAATTACGTACTTATTTCGATTATAATTTCGTTAATGGTCCTTATTTGTAAATTTTTGAATTGTGTAATGTACTTCAGTTATAATTTGTAGAACAATTCTTTGGATTGTATCCATGTAAATGTGGGATATTGAATTGTTTAGACATGTGTGAATTTGATTATTTAGAAGTTGTGATGTAATGAGAGGAGGAAGTCCTGGATGATAGGATGAGTAAGAAATTTGATAATTAGGGATTGTAGATGAAAAGTCGATAACTTGATACCTAAAAATATAGAGAAAACTCTGCCGAATTTTTTATTGATTAAAAAAAAATCCCTAATTTTATTTGAATCATCATGTCCGTGCTCTTTGTTTTAATACAAATGTTGAGGCTGCTACAGAGACTCTCTTTAACATTGTAATCCAATGACTTTTTGTCTCCTCTATCAAATTAGGGAATGAGAACATAGAAAAATAAATTTGTGGATAAAAAATAAAATGTAGGAAAACTTAAAGGACCAAAAAGTCATTATTTGAAAAGTATAAGAATCAAAGTGAATTTTTAGCTTCAATCATGAAACTACCATTTTTTTTTGCGCTTTTGTTTTCACTTTGATTATCTATATTTAAATTTTGCTTTTCCTCAATAAATTTACTTAATTTATCTATCAATTTAAGCCTATAACACCAGTGAATAGTGATGTGAGAATAATATTTTACCCGTGTCTTTTTTAAAGATTCTTATAATTATAAATATAATAAGAATATCTTCAAAAATAGAATCACAGGCTGTAGAGTTTTTATCATAACCATAATACCTTTTTTACTAGGTGGGTTAATTGCTTAGCGTTTTTTATCCATCATAGAAGAAAGAAACATATGGCAGCCTCACACACACAGAATCTGATAACTTTATGAGCTGGACATCACCCATGATGGTATTATCCAGCTATAAATTGGTCCCAAATCGAAGCTCAAATCTCACTGGCTTGCCCTAGATTTCTCCTTAGATTATGTTATTCTTCACCAACCAAGATTATGTTCCAAATCTGATATTACCCTATTTTTGTCCACCTTTGAAATTATTTTCTTTCTTTCTTCAGAGAACATTTCCAAAATCTAGAGAGGCCACTTTTTCCATCTTATTTCCCTCATGTAACTTCTCTCCATAGCCGTCAAATCATTAAGCACCACGTGTACCACCAAAAGTTTGTCCACCCAGACTCACTCTATCATTGCGCACTGTAATATGCGTTATTTCACATACTTGCCACTGTATCACTGCTCACCAATGGTGGCCCCACAACTGTTCCTCGGTATCTGCGTCACTCCAAGACAACAACATAAAATATTTCTGACTAGATTTTCCGGGTGCTCTTTGTTTTTTTTTTCTTTTTTTCTTTTTTTGTTTTCACTTCAAAGGAGAAAAAACAATTAACAAACAGAGTTCGTGAGGGTAGGCTGGCTTGCTTCCTAGCTTCTTTCTTGCTTTGTAAAAACACCCTTTTAAAAGTTTTTATTTTCCTGGTTTCTTAGCACCCCTTTCATGGCATTTTCACAGAGGGTTCAGTGCTTTTTCTCAAGTCCAAATAACTAAAATTTGAGTCTTTTTGCTGCTGCTGCTGTTTTAACTTATTAACTAATGGGGTTTCTTCTTCTAATTCTTTTTGTGTTTGTTTTTGCAGGTTGATTATGTTACATTTGGTTGCCATTCTTGGAATGCTTTAAAAGGATTAGTTACTCACAGGTTTATGGACTGCTTACTTTATTCTCTATTGGCTTCTTGCAATTTTTTTTCTTGAGCTAGTATTTGTTTTGAGTGAAATGCATTTTTAATGTGATGATATTGTCACACTTTGTTTACCAATGTTACAATTCAGAATTTCTTTAGGAAATTTATGATCAGGGGGTTGTGTGTGTGTTTACCTGAATTTCCTGTCTATGCATTCAAATAACTCGTTTCATTGTAGGAGATTTTGACCAAAATTTCCTGAATTAGATTAGGTAGGTGATTAATTTTTTAGGTGCTTTGTTCATATAGCGGCTAGGGCTTTTGAGTGTGGCTAGGAGAACTCATATCCTGAAATGGTAGTTGAATAAAATAGTCGTATGTTAGCTAATTTTGTGGATAGAACAACCATCACTGGTCATGTATCTCCTGTAGGCATATGAGGTGGTACCCCTTTGAGATCAAATTCATGCAGTTCTTCCTACCTCCCCTACATGTGCAAGCCTTCTGCAGTTGTAGTTTGCATAAGAATGCTAAATTGGGTTTTTCTGTGCTGACTTTGGGGCAAGGAAGATAATTTATGTTATGGATGTCCTCAGTTTATCTTTAATGAGGTCAAGCATCCTATATAGAAATCCTGAAGTTCCTTTAAAACAAAATTCTATTTCCGGGATTTTAGGCCTTGTCAGTTCTAGGTAATGCAAAATTGTGTTTAAATGAGCATATGTATTTGAGCAACAAGGAGTTGGTGTTTGTTCATCATTAAAATCCCCTTTAAGTGAGACAAGCTGTTTGTGCAACAAGGAGTTGATGAGATTAGGTGGATGATTAGTTCTAGGATGACTTGGTTCCTTAGAGCACCATTTGCAACGTCAACTTTTCCTTTGAACATGATGAAAAACCGTGAGATTTTATTAGGAAATAAAAAATTAGGATAAGGGAGATGACTACTTAGAGGTTGATAGTTAGGATGTGTTCCTTGAAGTAATTGCTTCGATGAAATTGACCTCCAATAGAGAATATTTACTCAAATGAATCTTATGGAAAATAACCATGCGATTACTTTTTCCCATTGTCAACCAAGAAATCTCTACCTTTAAAAGAAATATGAGGTAAACAATCAATTTCAGCACACGATGGACACTTGCATTAAGTAGGAGATAAAAGAATCAACATTATTATTATTATTATAAACTGAATTGTTGCTAACAATCCAATACCAATTGTCTTGGATAGTCTAGTGTGGAAATGATTTTAAATCATGGTTACAATCATGATTGTGCACCAAGGCCCATTCCCGGGCATTACATGATCCCATTCCCAAGCATTACCTGGTCGTGTTGGTTGTTGCAGTTGTGAATTATTAGCAACTCTAAGCAAATTTTCAATTATCCACATATATTTTTATACTTTATAGTAATTTACTTACAGACATAATATTAGTGCTTGTTGTTTGATGTCGAGTGAAAAAGCAGATTGTTAGGGGTATCTGCTATAACCAAACTAAACAAAACAAAACCAATTATTTTTTTAATATTTGGGGGTGTCTCAGTTAGAAATATTCATATATTTCGGTTCGGTTTCAGTTTGACATTTCTAAAAATCATTAAACTGAAACAACTCAGAGTCTGTGTGCATTCAATTTTGGATTGTGTTAGTTTGAGTTAGCAACCTGAACCTGATTTGGATTGATTCAGCATAAATGAACATGGTTTCGTGAAAGGCTTGTCAATACTTACCTTTTGAAAATGGTTATTAATTGTTTCAGCTAAAAAATATCCGAATCAAATCAGACCAAAACTGATCAATATGTTGGATTCTGTTGGTTTGAAAATTTTTAATTTTTTCAATTTTTTGTTTGGTTTTTATCTTTCTGAAACCATACTTTTAGTGATTAAAATATCACAAAATCAATATAGAATGTCACACAATCTTGTTGATTCTATGTCTATAACAATATTTTTTTTAAAAAAAAACATAAAATATTTGAAATGCTTCCCATAAAATCTTAAATAATCCCCATGGATCTTGACTTTATAAGCAAAACTTTAAAGGTTGAAGCTTTATTTTGGTGAAAATACTTGAAGAAAAGTGAAACATGGAGAATGGTTGGAAGCTAATAGCCATAATGGTCGGTAGGATGTGAATTTAAGAATGTTGTTATATTAGCTTTCAACTGTAACTTGTCCTTAAAATCCTATTAAAAGTTGGAAAATATAATGTGACGATCAATATTATACGATGATAGTCAAATTTGGGGTTGGCTGAAGGCAGGGATTCTGTTGGTCAACCAAGTTTGCAGTCAATACTACTACCAAAGCAAATAGTGTTTTGATGTTTTCGTGGCTGCATCAGTGTTCGTCGTCATGATTGTGGATGTAGTGTTGCTGAGCATCCCAGGTGTCATGTAACAGTCGTGCCAAGCATGAATTGGTATCAAATCAGAATTTTCTTCAATGTAGTGAAATTAAATGACAACACTAATACTTTATATGAATAAATGATTTGATATCGTTGAAAGATGTTTTTACCTTGTTTCTTGTTCACAAAAGGTATACCCAAGTTGGAGTTCCGGCAAACACCAAGAAGTCTCCATTTTTAACACAAAGAAACTACCAAAGTTAGGGATTGCTTGTATGCAATTTAGCTCAATCCTTGTATAAATTAAGAGGTTATAATATTTGTTGATAGCATTTGGAAACTTACTAGTGTACCATCTTTAATAATGCTTGTTACTATGTAAATATTTTTATATGTGATACAAGCACGATTCCCATATCATAGCTCCGTAAATCAAATATGAGCCATCTAATTGCAGTGTCAAATAACAACTGCTCTTTAATTCATCAACCCACTGTAACCTAGATTGGGTAGCACTATTTCAACTTAAGAAAATATGCTCATTAGTATCGAATCCCAACTTGTCAAAAAAATGTTGAACCCGTGGTGAAGTCGGCAACTATTGGATACTGATGGTTTTGTCTTTTATAGAAAAATGGAATTAACTATAGATTTGAAGGTAATGATGGTAGCATTTTGCATGATTTGGTGCTTTAAGTTAGCAATTCAGTTTGTTTGGTTTACTATATATTTGTAAGGATTGCAATGATCTGTAAGCAATCAATTCTTTTCAGTTCAAATAAAACAGTACACATCTATTTGTTGTCTTTGTCGCACGTGTGCGGCGTCGCGGCGATCGCCCTCCACACTCAATTGTGTGTGTATCTGGAAAATACGGGGAGAAAAGGAATTATTTGTCTCTTAGCGGTGGAAAAAATAGAATGGGAGTCGCCACCTAGTATTCTGGTCACTAGGAACCCTAACTGGTCTCAGAGATCGGGTACGGAGACTGGTTGCGTAAAGGGAAGGTATTAGCACCCCAAATACGCCCTACCTAAGGTAAGCTGCATTATTTTTATTTGTCTGATCAAAATCTAAGGCTTGGTCGTGTTTTCTAATTATTGGTCCTGTCTATTTAAGATTCAAGAAAAGCCCTCCTCAATAAGGAGGTTCTTATCTTATGGGGTAGAACCTAACTGTTCTAACATTGGAAAAAGATTTAATATCCGGAATACGTATTACATGTAATATCGTACCCCGGATACTAAAAGACAAAACAAAATAAAATTTTTTGTTGTTTTTTTGAAATTTTGGCCAATGTTCTCTTGACTTTAATAAACTGGTTATTAAAGCCAAAATGCATGCTAAAACATTGTTTTTTGGTGTATAAAAAACACAATATGATTTTTTAGCTTTGAGACACTTGGCCATATGCACAAAATTTTTTTTTTCAAAGTTTTTTGTATTTTGGAAGTTTTGACGAAAACCGGGTATTTTAATACTGGATTTTGTATTTTTAATGACATAAAAATAAAGTCCGATATTGATAAAAAACAACGTAACAAATACGCGAGGAAATTGTAAAAAAAAAAATCCCAAACAATATTTTTTGGCAAGTTTTTTTTTTTTAAAAAAAGGAGCCGGGCCCGGCCCACCCATCCTGGGCTGGGCCTGCATTGGCCCAACTACAAGGCTGGCCTCAGCCCAGCCGCATGGGCTGGGCTGATGTTCCAGCCCACCAGACAACGGCTGGTTACTGTGCTGAGCACAGTAACCAGCTAAATATAATTAGGTAGTTACTGTGCTCAGCACAGTAACTACCTAATTATTTCATTCTTTGCTGCAGAACGTGAATCACGTTCTGCATGAAAAAAAAAGAATGAAAACAGGGAAGAGCAAGTAAACAAAAGGCAGCGGGAGTGAGCAGGTTACCTGGAGTGGGGAAGCACGGTTGTGGTCGTCGGCGGTGGTGGAAGTTGGCGGTGACAGCGGCGGCGTTATCCTTCCTTCTCTCCTGTCTCCTCTGTTTCTCTTCTCAGCCCCCCTCTCCTCTGTTTTTCCGTTATCTTCTCTTCTTCTCCTCTGTCTCTTCGTGGCTGTCAGCGGCGGTTGGAGATGCTGGTGGTGGCGGCCTGGGGGAGTGGCTTGGACGGTGGTCGGCCTTTCTTCCTCTTCTTCTCTGCGTTTTTCTTCAGCTCTGTTCGCCTCTGTTTCCGTTTCTTCCTTCTGCTTCTCACGGGGCTGTTGTCGACTGGGAGGGCAATGGCAGCTGGCGGTGATGCTGGTGGCGGTGGAGAGGATAGCAGCCGGTGGTTCTTCTCCTTTCTCTCCTTTGCTTCCTCTCTGTTTCTGCTCTCTCTCTTGTTCTTTCTCCTTCTCTGTTTTGTTTCGGTTTCTCCTCTGTTGCTGCTGGTGGCAGCGCCGATGGTGGCGGAATGGCGGTGCTGGATGGTGGTGGCCGAAGGCCACGGTGGAGAGGGAGGAGCAGCTGCTGGGAACCCGAAAAGGATGATTTTGTTTTCTAACTTTGGACCCGAAAACCCCCCCCTCTGTTTCTGCTTCTTTGTAAACCTCCCCTGTCTCCTTTCTCAAATTTGTTCCTCCCTTCAAGTTCGTTTCTCAAAAGTTTTGCCCCCTCTTGTTTCCCCTTTTTTTTTCGTTTCTGCAGCTTGCTTCCCTCTGCTCTCCCAAAAAATTTCCCCCCCGGTTGCTGGTTCCTCCTCTGGTATTTATAAGTAGAGGAGGAGAGGATCACCTTACCCCTGCCATGGCGCAGGGTAAGGTGGGTGATGGGAGCTGCTGGCAGGGCATGGTTTCCGTCTCATTTTTCTTCCATAATACTTGCAGGGTATGGTTGTGTGGGTATGGGTCACGCGGGTTTTTTGGGTAAGTGGGGTGGAGAGAGAGAGCGGGGAAAAGATTTAAAATCTTCTTCTCCCCTGTCTCTGCAGGGGAGAAGAAGCTGCACTGTGCCGTTCAAAACGGCACCGTGCAGTTTTTTTTTTATTTTTTTTTGAAGAAAAGGAAAAAAAATTTAGGAGTGACCCAAAAATGAGTTATGACAGTCTTCACTTAAATACTTTCAGTAAGATTTGGTAGTTCCTTCGCTGAGCTCAACAAAATGAAGAGAAATGATTAGTTTGGGATTGGGATTTGAGAAACATGCTAATAATTCATCCTTGCCCTGACTAGGTAACATGGCTATGATTATTTATCTTCTCTCCTTATCCTTCAACTTTTAATGGGTGAATTAAATATGCATGGATGGTCTTTGTTCTTCGTGTTTGCTTGAGGCAAGGTTGGTTGGTTGTTACACGATCAACTCCTCAATAGGCGATTTCACGGAGATTCATGTCTTTGAGCTGTGGTGCTGCAGATATGTTTTTGATTGGTGGGAAGTAATTCCTACTGTTCCATTGGCAATGGGATACAAATTGGCTTCACATTGTAACAGTCTTATTTACCATAGAAGATTTCGACTTATCTATCAGTATGTTTTCTGTGTGAATAAGGGTATCAGTATGTTTTCTCTGTCAGTTTGATGCTCTGTTTCTATTGCATATGCTTATGTGACTTGTTGTCGACATACTTCAAGATGACTGAGACTTGATGCTCCACTATTTGTTCAAAAGTTTGATGCTGATATCATGTTTTCCTAGCAGAGCAATCTCATGTTGAATGGTTTTTTCGAGCAGGTTCCTTTGCTCACAGTATATTATTACCAACTTTCATGAATTACCTAATCTCTATGTCACAATAAAATCTAAATTTATGCTTTCATTCGCTCACTCTATATTATTGGTCCTTTCTCTTAATTGTTTTAAACAGTAATTTATAATTATAATGTGTAAAGTATTTTTGATATCAGCACATCAAAATGATTTGAAAATACTAAAAACATATTAATTTAAAGTTAATAAAAAATTAAAAAAATTTAATTTTTTTTTAAAAATGTTTTTTAAACGCAGAAACAAACAGGCAATTATGGCTTTTGAAAAGCTATAAATTGTAACTTCTGAAAATAACATATAGAAGAGGCTATAATATCAGTTTTTGAAATACTATCAAACAATTAGAAATCACAACCACAATTAAAATGGTGATTCCCAAGCTGGCACCAAATCAAATTGAAAAAGACAACTCTAAGCATGATAAAATAGCAAAAACAAAATTAAATGATTGAAATAAAATAAAACCAAAAAAGTGGGATGAAAAAGCAACTACACTTGGATGCCATCAAAAGCCTAGCTCTTTTAGTTTATATATATAATGCAAAATATAATGGATAAATTATATTATTTGAGAGTGTGATACAGGGATTGTCATCATAACCTAGTTCCATTAATAGTGCTTCTTTGCAAGTTTTTCTTCTTCTTTTTTTCCCATTATTCATCATTTTCAAAACAAAAAAAAATAAACCAAGAAAAATAAAAAAATATTGACCGTGGTGAACCTTTTATCCGTTCCTCTCTTTGCTAGGTGAGTATTTGTACAAATTATTATTTTTATTTGTTTGTTAGTGTCTGTATTAGTCTTACCACCTTAATTATGTCATCAAATTGCATTTTTTTTTTATGGGAATTGACACTTTTACTCACAAGTGTCTCTTACACTAGTTTGAATCAATAAAAATTATTTTGTTATAATATTTCTCCTCTTTTTAACATAAAGTTGTTTCTTTGGAAGATTGTAAAGATAAATGTAGTCATTAGATTGATGATATACTATTTTTCATTCAATGAAATTTTTTTTATTGATTTTGAGAAAAGAAAAAAGATAATAGTATTCTTGTAAAAGCTCCCTTTGATTTTTTAACACTATCTTCTTCTTCTTTTATATATATATATATATATGAAAAATGTTATGTTTTTAGATGTTTTTGAATTATAGGATGCTAGGGGAAAATATATATATAAAAACATAACATTTTCCCCCTCTCTCTTCCTTTTCAATAACAAACAGTGAAGAACTTGTAATTTTTTTCAAATTTAAAAATAAAATTACTATTAAAATTGATTTCTCATGTGGATTTGTGTTTCAGTGTTGTTGTCTGTAGTGGTGGAATCTCTTGCATGTTTCATCCTCAAAGAAACATATAGCCAGTTTTGTTATTTGAATTTCCCTCCATCAAACCAGAAACCCTCCTCATATTCTTCTAAATTAACCTTCATTTCCAATTCTTTTGATAGGTCTTTCATGGATTATCACGAAACTCTCTTTAGCAATTCAAAATTATAGAATTTTGATGATGCTTTTGACATTTTTTATGTTTTTCAAAAGAATTAAAAACAAAATAGCACTGGGTTTGATTTCGGTTATGATTTTGTGTTTTCCAGTACTAAAAATACGAGTGCGAAATCATCTTTTAATGATGATATATTTTGGTGGGTTAAACGGGTCTAGTTCATCTGTTAATAATAATGATGATATTTTTGGAGGCTTTTACTTCTTCCTCGAAGGCTGCAAAGCAAAGAGCACCAGTTGATGACTGGTACAAAACTGAAGCCTCCGAGCCGAAATGGATCAGTTGGTTATGATAATTTGTTACCCGAATTTGGCTCCAGCAACTCAGCAACTGGTGTGTAAGAATGGGATCTGACTTGTTGGGGTGTCAGAATGTTATTTCTATGGGATCTGCTGTAAATTTGCCAACGTTGTTTATGAGTAGGGTAAGAAAAGTTGATCTGTTTTTTAACTTTATGGAATCGATATGAACCCTCCTCACTTCAATATTTCACTGGTCCTGTAAAGCATTCAAAACTCTCTAAAGCATGAATTTTGATTCAGCGACTTTGACTCATCCGTATATTCTCCAGAATATGAAATATATTCCTCATAAGTTTCAAAACTCGGTAAGCAAATATAACTTCAATTAAACTATAAAATACTAGGGTAATTTTTTAAAAATAAATAAGGTATATTTCTATCTTTTTATTGCTATATTTATACCTTCCCTTCTTGCTTTGGAAGATGGGTTCATATAGAGCTAAAGGACTTCTCCTTTTGTTCCTCGCTATATTTTATTTTTGAGCAATCAATACCAATGATTTTCGCACATATTTTCACAAATTAAGGTAATAAATTTTTATTCTCATTCTCTCAATACCTATTTTACTTGTAATGACTCACTCTCACAGTCGTTATCCTTAGGTCTCTGATTTTCAGACCGGCAGAAAATGGCTATCGAAAGTGTTGGTGAATCCATTATATCTAAGATAGCAGAACTCTTGCTGGAACCAGCAATAAGGAAGTTTCGTTACACGTTCTGTTTCAACGATTTTTTTGTCGAATTCAATAAACAAAAGCAGATCCTGGCTTTCGCACTAGATCGTATACAAAATGATGTCAAAGCTGCTGAAAGGAATGCTGAAGAAATTGAGAAAGATGTCAGCAAATGGCTGGAAGATGCGAACAACGAAATTGAAGCTGTGAATTGTTTGGAAAATGAAATAGAAAAACATGGCAAATTCTTTACTTGGTGTCCAAATTGGATACAAAAATTCAAGTTAAGCAAGGCACTGGCAAAGAAGACGGTGACTTTGAGAAACCTTGAAGAAAATACAAAGAAAGTTTTCAACAGTGTCCACAAAGCTCCTCTTCAAGACATAGAATTCCTTCCATCAATGGAATTTACACCCTCAAAATCATCACAAGAAGCTTTTGTAACAATGGGATAGAAATTGGATTCACATTGTAACAGTCTTATTTCATAAGTAAATCAAATTTGAAATAAGGAATGTCTCTTTTTCTTCTATATGGGTAAATCATAGTCCTTATTCCTTGAGTGTGATAAAGGGATAGTGACGCAGCAGAAAACAGTAAATGAATACGACCAACGTCAATATTCTGTAAATGATTTACAACGAGAGAAACTCTCAGAAAACTCAAGGTTTGTTTATTCAATAATCAATCGCCCCCCGGTCAGAGGCCTTACAATGGTATTTAAAGCAAAACTCTAACCTAACCCATGACGGATACGGAAACGACACAAAACATTAAATTTACCATAAATGGCAAATTTGAGATAAATGCAGAATATGAAAGGCCTATAAATCCTGAGCAAACAGGAATTGACGAAAGTCAATTCGGACTCGGAAATCAAGAGTTATGGCTAAAACAAAACTTTCCAAAAATGAAAAAAAATGACGATTTCGGGGCCGAAACGATGGAATTTGGCCAAAACCTGGTGGACATAAGGGGCATAGCCGCTGACTTCCTCCGCAAACGGCAAAACGCATTGACTCGGTGAGTTTCGCGGCATTCCGACTTCGACGCCCCGGCTGCCGAAATTCAGTTGCCTTTGAATTTCGGGTGATCCCTCTTGAGCATGTATGCTTCCGCTACTTGTTCTACATCAGACTCCTCCACTTGAAAAGAACTCGACCTCGAGTTAGGTTCTGGATCGGTATCAGGATACAAGTGTTCCTCTGCATAATACTGAAACAAATCTGCAACGTTGAAAGTCTTGGAAATGCCCATGGTTTCGGGAAGATCAATTACATAGGCATTATCGTTGATCTTCTTCAAAACCTGATACGGACCATATTTCTTGGGCTTCAGCTTGTTGTAAGTGCCTACGGGCAAGGTTGTCAACATCGCGATTCAACTCGTAAAATCGTACGTTTTTACGAGTTGATATAGACTTTACGTGCTAAATCGCTTGTAAAACTCGAAATAGGTAAAATCGGGTCAAAATCGGGTAAAATCGTTAAAATCGGGTGAAATCGCATAAAATCGCGATTTCACGATTTTACGCGGAAAGTTCATTCAAGGTAAAAGTTTCATGCTTTCCTACTTTCCTTGCGTGGCAGGCTTGAATAAAGCCACGTAAAGGCTAACTTTGAATAGAAAAGTAAATAATTTCTGGAAAGGTCAGGTTTGTTGTCCTTTGTATCAGTTTCCTTTTTACCTTGAATGAACTTTCTGCACTCTTTCTTGACTTGGTAACCGTGGTTCTTTCTTCTCACATGAATTGCTACTTTCCACGTTGAGTTTTTTGTTTGTAGTTGAAAAATAGGTTTTTTTTCTTTTTTTTTTTAAATTATTTTTGTTTTTTTTAATATTAATATGGTTGGAAAGTTAAATTTGTAATTTTTTTCTATTAAGCTAGCGTGATTTGCTAGTTTGTCAAATAACTCAGGTTATTCTTGTTTATAAATTTAGTGGGGTGTTTTTTTTTAATTAAATTTGACTTTTTTTATAGTTTATATTTTCTTATAAAATTAAAAATAATAATTTTACAGAAAAATCATGCTATTAAAATTTATAAAATAACAAAAATTAAAAGGTGTAGGATAACTATTATTCACCCATAAATTTTTATTTGAAACATAAATTTTTTTTAATGTATTTTAAAATTCCTTACGATTTTACGATCCGTTTTTACGATCCGAGTTTGATTTGCATGTTCCGTGCCGTGTCAAAATCGCGATTTTGACAACCTTGCGTACGGGAAACCTTTCTTTACGCAAGAAAACCATCACGGAATCTCCCTCTTCAAACACCTGGCGACGTCGATGCCTATCCGCCGCAGCCTTGTACTTTGCATTTGTTGCTTCCAACCTCTGCCTCACTTCCTCCTGCACGGTCTGGCCTTGTGTCGCCATGTTCTCAGCGGCCATACTAAATCCTGGGCCTCCCTTGGGTAGACGAACTAAGTCCACTGTATGTCTCGGTGGTGTCACATATATCATAGCAAAAGGAGTCTTCCCCGTTGCGCTATGAACAACATTATTGTAAGCAAACTCAGCCTGTGGCAACGCATGATCCCACTGTTTTGGTTTATCCCCACATATGCTACGAACCAGATTTCCCAAAGTTCTGTTTGTCACCTCTGTCTGCCCATCAGTTTGCGGGTGCACGGTTGTGCTTCGGTTCAGCGAAGTCTGAAACATCTTCCATAAAGTCACCCAAAAATGGCTAAGGAATTTCGTGTCGCGATCAGAAGTAATTGACTGCGGCACTCCGTGAAGTCGGACCACCTCCCTGAAGAATAACCGGGCTATATGCGAAGCATCTGAGGTCTTTCGGCAAGGGATGAAGTGAGCCATTTTTGAAAACCTGTCAACCACCACAAAAACAGAATCCACCCCTCGTTGGGTGCGAGGCAACCCCAACACAAAATCCATAGACAAATCCTCCCAAATATTGTTAGGAATAGGTAAAGGTGTGTAAAGACCAGTATTTTGCGACTGACCTTTAGATACCTGACAAATATAGCACCTTTGTACAAAATTGCCGACGTCTCTCTTCAGTTGCGGCCAGAAATATCGTTCCTCTAAGCTTGCCACTGTTTTGTCCCTGCCCAAGTGTCCACTCAATCTACCCCCATGAAGGTCACGGATCAATTTCTCTCGTAGAGACATCCGGGGTATACACAAACGATTTTCGTGAAACAGAAAACCTTCGCTCTCATGAAAATCGCTGACGGGGTGTTTCTCAAGGCACTTCGCCCAAATTTCTTTGAAATCCTCATCCTCCTGATACAAATCCTTTAGGCACTCAAACCCCACTATCTCATGAGCCAATGTCACAAGCAGATTGGCACGACGGCTCAACGCATCGGCAACCTGATTCAAAGCACCAGACTTGTGTCGAATAGCAAAAGGGAACTTTTGAAGAAAAGTTGCCCATCTGACATGCATGTTATCCAAGTGCTTCTGGCTATTAATAAATTTCAGAGCTTGGTGATCAGTGTATAAAACAAACTCCCGTTGCACTAGATAGTGTTCCCAATGCTTCAAAGCTCGGACTACCGCGTAAAACTCTTGGTTATACGTACTCCACTTCTGACGAGCCTCACTCAACTTCTCACTGAAGAAGGCTACTGGTCTTTTCTCCTGGGATAGCACAACCCCAATTCCCACGCCACTCGCATCACATTCAACTTCGAAAATCTTCTCAAAACTGGGTAGGGCCAATACTGGTGCGGTGCATAGCTTCTCCTTTATCAATGTTGCGATGTCGCAGTCGCACAAATTAATTACCCTAGCTTCAAACACAACACACAAGATAGTATAGAGCAAGCAAGGGGTCGATCCCACGAGGAAGATTCAAGGAGTTGGATCCTCTTGTGTGGTTGGTTTCTTTTGAGTTTTCTTGATGATTTATGCCAGTAACCCGTTCTACTAATCAAAGTCAAGTGCAGTTGGATCTCGAAAGAAAAAAAAACTTTACGCAGGTTACGAAAGGAAGCTCGCGTCAACATCATGGTTGTTGAACGACAACAAACACTCAAGGAGCTTGCTGCTCCTAACATGGAAAATCAACCATTGTGCATCAACATCGACAATAATGTAAACTTTGAGCTCAAATCTGGTTTTATACATTTGCTACCAACATTCAATGGTCTTGCAGGTGAAGATCCTCATACTCATCTCAAGGAGTTCCATATGGTTTGCGTTGGCATGAAACCGAATGGAGTTGACGAAGAACAGGTGAAGTTGAAAGCTTTCCCTTTTTCTTTAAAAGGGGCAGCAAAGGCATGGTTTTTCTCTATTCTCCCAAGTTCCATTGGAACTTGGAATGCCATGAAGAAGATTTTCCTTGAAAAATATTTCCCAGCATCTCGAGTTGCCAACATAAGGAAAGAAATATGTGGGATTCGACAATCTCATGGAGAGACACTTTCCGAGTATTGGGAAAGATTTGAGCAACTGTGCATTCAATGCCCTCATCATCAAATACCCGATCAGCTGCTCATTCAATATTTCTATGAAGGATTGATGCCTACTGACCGTAGTATCATTGATGCTGCAAGTGGAGGGGCATTGGTAGATAAGACACCCGAGGCTGCACGCCAATTGATCTCAAACATGGCAGCCAACTCAAAACAGTTTGACACTCGTGGAGACTTCGCAAATAAACGAGTAAATGAGGTAAGTATTTCTAACCTTAAGAATAAAGTTAATGATCTTACTTCTCTTGTGCGTTCTTTGGCTTGTGGCAATGTACAGCAGGTGAAAGTTTGTAGCATATGCTCCTTACAAGGACATGCTTCAGATATGTGCCCAACAATGCAAGAAGATTACATTGAACAAGCTAATGCAGTTGATGGAGCATTCAATGGACAACCTCAGCGTAAGTATGATCCTTTTTCCCACACGTACAATCCTGGATGGAGAGATCATCCCAACCTACAGTATGGGAACCAGCCTCAACAAGGCAATCAAGGCCGACAATTCCATCCCCATGGATTTCAACCCCAACAGAATTATCAAGCAAGACAACCCCCTCCATTCACAAACTCCAATGTTATGGGGTCGTCATCCAGTGATGATCTTCGTGAGATGATGAAAACTTTGGCTTCTAACACTGTGACCTTGCAACAAAATGTCATGTCTTTTCAACAGGAAACAAGGTCAAGTATTCACAACTTGGAGAAGCAAATGGGGCAAATAGCTTCAAGTGTGGGGAAATTGGAAGCACAAATGAATGGAAAATTGCCCTCTCAAGCATTGAATCCAATAGAGAATGTTAGTGTGATCATGCTGCGAAATGGGAAAGAATTTGAAGAGAAAAGGTCGAAACAAATTGAGATGGAGGAAGAAGAAGAGATAGAAACTGAATTGAGTACAAAGAAGGAACATCCTCCTCCTCCACAAACTGAAACATCGACCAACACTCCAAAGGTAACTCCTCACTCAATGAATTCCAGTTTTAAAACAATTCCACCTTTTCCTGTGAGTTCTTCTAGGTCAAAGAAAGAGGACAAAGAAAAAGAGATTTTAGAGGTTTTCAAGAAAGTAGAACTCAACATTCCTTTGCTTGATGCTATCAAGCAAATTCCCAAGTATGCCAAATTCTTGAAGGAGTTGTGTACTACCAAGAGAGCTTTCAAACTAAAAGGTCATGAAATGGTAAGTATGGGTGAAGTTGTATCTGCTATTGTTCAAAAGAATATGCCTTTGAAGCAAAAAGACCCAGGTGCGTTTACTATCCCATGTGTTATTGGTAATGCTGGTTTCAAAAGGGCCTTGTGCGATTTAGGTGCATCCATTAGTGTTATGCCTAAACATGTTTATGATTCTCTTAGTCTTGCGCCTTTGAATAAAACTAGCATTGTAATACAACTTGCGGATCGTAGTTTTGTTTACCCACTTGGTGTGATAGAAGATGTCCTAGTCAAGATTGATAGTTTGGTCATTCCATGCGACTTTTATATTCTTGATATGGAACATGATTCTTGTGATTCATCAAACAACACTCTTATATTGTTTGGGAGACCATTCTTGAAAACTGCCAATACAAAGATTGATTGTGGTAAGGATACTTTGTCTATGGAAGTAGGAGATGAAAAGATTGAATTTAATTTTCATGATGCAATGAAATATCCTTATAGCAATGTTTATTCTATCACATGCTATGACCAAGTTGATAAGTATGTGCAGCAAGTTTTTGATTTTGATTGTGAGGATGGATTAAGCGTAGCTTTGAGCTATGGCTATGATTTTACCAAGATAGAAAAGATGGAGAGGCATGTATGTGTTCCCCGAAACGTGCTCATCACGGACAGTGAATGGGTGGCGCCTATCTTTTTGGTGCCCAAAAAGATTGGAATTATGTTGGAAGAAATACAAAATGATGCTTATGAGAATGCAAGGATTTACAAAGAAAAGACTAAGAATCTCCATGACCGAATGATTACAAGAAAAGAGTTTAATGTTGGAGACAAAGTCCTTCTTTATCATTCGCGTTTGAAACTTTTTCCTGGAAAGTTACGCTCTCGTTGGATTGGACCCTTTGTTGTTTCTAATGTTTTTTCTTATGGTGCAGTTGAAATTACAAGTTTAGAAACCAACAAAGTACTCAAGGTCAATGGGCATCGCTTGAAACCTTTCTATGAAGGTTGGACGACAGAACTCACCGCTTCTGCGGAGTTAGCTGAACCAATCTATGAAGAATGAGCATGCAACATGTCGAGCCAATGACATAAAACAAAAGCGCTTACTGGGAGGCAACCCAGCACAAAAAAAAAAGATTTGCTTTCTTTTTCCCTTATCTTTTATTTTTCGCATTTTACTTTATTTTCGTCATTCTCCAATATTCCTTTTCTTTTATTTCAACATTGAGGACAATGTTGTGTTTTAAGTGTGGGGGTATTGGGAGAATGTTGGTTTTCTAATTTTGGTTTTCTTTGTTATTTTTCAAAAAAAAAAAAATTAAAAAATTATGTTTGATCTTTTGAACTCCCATTGGTTTTTGAGAATATGAGTATTATGTATGAGAATTAGTTGAGATAGATGAAGATATAAATCAAATGAAGGAGTGTGCATGCAAGTTTTAAGGTTTAATTGGTTTAGGGATTGACTTTGAGAATATGCCATGTTGACTTTATAGTGTTATACCAATGCAAGCTTTTGAGCCTTCAACATTATATTCTTTTATTGTGCCTTCTTTCAATGATATGTATCTTTAGAACTTGCTTCATATCTTATTGAGATTACATTCATATTACATATATACATGAAGATGATAAAGGCATTAGAAATTTTAACCACTTGAGCCAAAAAGCCAACCTAAAGCATATTATCCTTAGTGAGCCCCTTTTGAGCTTGTTTATCTTTTCTTTGCTTTATCCATGTATAAGCCTTAACTTTTTATATGTTTTCCTTTTCCCCTGGCCAAGGATTAGTAGAGCGTATACTTATGATATCTCATGGAATTATGGTTGGAAATTATGTGAAAAGAAAGAAGAAGTGATGTTTGATGAAAAGATAGGCAAAGTTGCCAAAGGTAAAAAAAAAAAAGGAAAGGAAAAAAAAAGAAAAGAAAAAGAAAAAGAAAAAAGTGTTCCTTTATGTTCTTAAGATTTTATATTGAAAAAGCTTGAAATCAAAAGAAGTTAAGCATTGGTGATTAAAGATGGAAAATTTATGTGCTTTGATGGAATATCTTGTTTGAAATATCATTTTTCAGAATGCTCTACTTTCTTTGGTTTGAACCTTTTCTTTTACTCTCTTTTACCTCACCTTTACCTTAGCCCCATTACAACCAGAAAATAAGACCTTTTGATTCATGCATTGTTTGTAATATGTTATTAATGGAGATGAGATTGAAGAGCAAGCTTATGGTAGAACATATTCATTGATTGAATTTGAGAGATTTAAACACATAAGCCCTAAACACGTGAGTGTTGGAGTGTATATCAATGAGAGGACCTATCACTTTGGCATGACATAGATTTCATTTAAATCTCGACGATTAATTGAATTTTGAAGTTTGCATATAAATAAATTCATGAAAATTTATACTCTTTATCCTTCTTAATTGTGTTCTTGTTTATAATGCATATATTCTTGGATATTGATGGGAGATTAGAAGATTAGTCATAGTGATTTCATTTAATTTAACTTCAATTTGATTTTACCTATCCTTTCTCGAGGACGAGCAAGAGCTAAGTGTGAGGGTATTTGATGCTACCATATTATTCGATAGTTTCACCCACATTTAACTAGTGTTTTGCCTATGTTTTATATATAAAATGCCTTGATATTCTTTGTTTTATGTTTTGAAGGCACTTTTGGATGAAAGATGCAAAAAGGAGTAAATTGGAGATAATTGGCAGATTTGACCTTCAGTCGATGTTTTGTGCAGAGCGTGAGCTCTAGAGGTTGAAATGAAGTGATTCCAGTGGCATTAAAAATCTAACATCCATACCTTTCTGGAAATCTAAGGCAAGAAAATAAAATAAGGAAGAGCATGGAAATCGCAGCCTTCAAAGTCAAATCTCACAATCTGCCAGTGTTGACCTTCGGCCATTCCAACTTGAATATCTGGAGCTACAAAAATTCAATTGATGCAAACTCAATTGTTTTGGATTCACGTCTCAAAGGTTTATAAACGCTCCAAATTTCAGCCAAAACCGATGTCATATGAGGGAGATATGATTTTTCAAAGATGACAACTAAATTCTGCCAGCAAACAGGTTTCGTGAAGAAACGAGTCCAAATTACATTCCGAAGCATCTAAACCGATATCCAAGTTTGTATTTCAGCAATTTAGCTCCTCTAAGTCAAAGCTTGAAGATTTCATGCAAGGCTATTTCTCCTTTTTTAGGAAAATAGTTATTGAAGTACTTAAATGTAAACAATCTACTTAATGGAGGACTATTTTGTAAAATAGAGACCTAGGGTTTCCTAGGATATAAAAAGAATGAGAGAAGAGAAGGGGGGCAGCCAGCCAAGAGGAGAAAAACGCCCCCTTCCTCTAAGAAACCCTAAATTATGCATTCTTCCTTTTTTTTGATTAGTTGTTCAACAAACATGCAAGGCTAAACACTTTTTCTTGGTTGCAAGGACACGGAAACCTTCAGATTTCAAGAACTGTGAGATTTATTTTACCTTTTCTTTTCAGTTTATATGATGAATATGTTTGTTCTCCTATGCTTATTTTTCCTATGATTGTTTATTTTAATTGCTAGAGCGGACTCTAAGTTATTATTGTAGACAATCTATTGTTAAGTTTGATATCAAAACCGGAGTTGTGGTATATGAACTTGTGAAGCAACTGAGTTTAATAATTGTGGCGGATCTACGTTATTAATCTTAGGGAGAACATTCAATCAAATCAAACATAGACTGCGGACAATTATGTTTTCTTGATTAATCAACTTATCTAGTTCTTAAGGCTGCCATTGAATTAAATTACTAGTGCGGACACTGTGGTTGTTTGATGGTTAGGGCTAGTTATACGGCGGATCCGTTAACTAACCAATGTTAAGAAGAGATAAATATTCAGAATATAAATTGATGTTTCGTTTCCATGATCAGTTCTGATTTCTGTAGGTGGATGTGTGCTTGTGACCAAGGTTTGTTCTCTTGATAATTTTCTGATTTTATTAAATTTAGTTTGATAGTTTTCTGTTTTCTTTTGCTTTAGCCTAGATAACGTCCAAACCCCCCCAAATTGCATATCATCTAGCATAAAAATCTGACTTGAATCTTCCTCGTGGGATCGACCCCTTGCTTGCTCTATACTATCTTGTGTGTTATGTTTGAAGCTAGGGTAATTAATTTGTGCGACTGCGACATCGCAACAAATTTTGGCGCCGTTGTCAGGGAAGTAATTTTAGTTGATTCTTGTGCTATTATTTTTATTTGCTGTGGTTGTTATTTCTTTTTCTGAAAAAAAAAAGAGAGAATTTTTGCTTGCAGCGGTACTGTTCATTACAGCAGCGGTACTGTTCAAAACAGATGTTTTGGTGGAATTAGGTATTGGCTTTTTTTTTCCTGAAGGGAAACGACGTTCTAAACAGGACTAGTGGTAAAATTCAATTTACTCCTTTTTGCATCTTTCATCCAAAAGTGCCTTCAAAACATAAAACAAAGAATATCAAGGCATTTTATATATAAAACATAGGCAAAACACTAGTTAAATGTGGGTGAAACTATCGAATAATATGGTTGCATCAATCAACGCAAAGCTCGTTTCTGCCTCTTCCCCCCACTGAAATTTGCCTTTCTTCATGCACTCGGTTATCGGTGCCATGACAGTACTGAAGTTCCGAATAAATCGGCGGTAGAAAGTGACTAATCCGTGGAAGCTCCGAACTTCACCCACGGTCTTCGGTGCAGGCCATTCTCTAATTGCTCGGACATTCTCTTCATCCACATGAATCCCCTCTGAACTTACCACATAACCCAGAAACAACAAGCTATCCGTCATAAAGCTGCACTTTTTCAGATTAAGGAATAGTTGGTTCTCTTGTAGCACCGCCAACACATCCCGTAACTGCTCCACATGCTCATCCGCGGTCTTACTATAGATAAGGATATCGTCGAAATAAACGACAACAAATTTCCCCACAAAAGGCCTCAATACCTGATTCATCACGCGCATAAAAGTGATGGGCGCGTTGGATAACCCAAACAGCATAACCAGCCACTCATATAACCCGTCTTTGCTTTTGAATGCTGTCTTCCACTCGTCCCCTGGTCTGACCTGAATCTGGTGATATCCACTACGGAGGTCAATTTTTGAGAATAACTTCGAGCCCTCAAGCTGATCCAACATGTCATCTAGGCGGGGAATTGGGAAGCGATACTTGATGGTTATCTTGTTGATAGCTCGGTTGTCCACACACATACGCCAACTCCCATCTTTCTTTGGCGTTAACAACGCAGGAACCACGCACGGACTCATGCTTTCGCGGATAAAACCCTTCTGCAACAAGTCTTCAATTTTCTCCCTCAAGACCTCGTTCTCTCTCGGACTCATCCGATAATGAGGTAGATTTGGCAAGCTGGCCCCTGGTATGAGGTATATATGGTGCTGGACATCCCTTAAGGGCGGTAGATTATTCGGCAACTCTTCCGAAGTGATATCCCTAAACTGATCTATCAATGGTTTCAGCCTGTCAGGGACTGTCACCGAAGCCTTAACTTCCCCTTCCACCACGAGGGCTTTCACTACGAGCGCATAGAACTCTGGCGCACCCTTGATGTCTGCCACAAACTTTGTATCCGAACTGGACACTGTCAAAAACGATTGCTTCCCCACTTCAAAAGCCTTACCGGACAGTGCCTTCTTTTTGTAAGGAGCCATAGCAATTTTATGTGACCCCCACGTGAACAAGTATTATCCCGACCCTTGTAGGTAATATCAACATCATACTGCCACGGCCGACCCAACAACACATGACTAGCATCCATATCAATCACATCGCAAACTACTTCATCTTTATATATTTTTCCAATGGAAATAGGAACGCGACAGATTTCAGTTACCTTCACCGTGGGTCCTTTCTTGATCCAGCCGATAGTGTATGGAGTCGGGTGCTTCTCGGTTGGTAGCTTTAGGTGATCAACTAGGCCCCTTGCAACGAAGTTCTCGCAACTCCCGCTATCCACAATTAAGTCGCACACCTTCTGGCTCACGGTGCAGTATGAGCGGAAGATGTTATTTCGTTGTCCTGCGTCCTCTTGCCTTGGAGTGTATAATATCCGTTGCACTACACAGTTGATTCGTTCTCCATCCTCCTCAGCGAACTCTACCCCCTCATAACAGTCATCCTCCCCTGCATCATCTCTAGTAGCCTCTGGATCCCCTTCTTCCCCTTCGATCCAGTTGACAGGTTTGCGATGATCTGGGCAAGTGTTAGAGAGATGCCCAGGTTTCCGACAGCGATAACAGACTCCAGGTGCAGGTCTGGCGTAAGGGTTGGGATTCAAGTTCGTGTTCGTATTCTGATTTGGATTTCTGGGTATATTCCTGTTGCTTTGGGCTGCTTGGCTGCTGCTGCTGCCTCCTTCTTTGTTCTGATTCAATACGCCTGCTTGGCTGCTGTTGCCACCCTTGTCTCTGGTATTAAACGAAGACTCTGGATTGTTTCGACGAAACCCTGAGACTCCCCCTCTTCGCTCCATCAGTTCAGCTTTCAATGCCAGATTATGAGCTTCCTCCACAGTCCAAACCACCTGTAACCCAATCTTATCTCGCAATGATGATTTCAATCCATTCATATACCTGGCTACGCGCTGCCCCTCTGTCTCGTTAAGATTGTTTCGCTCCAAGAGTCTAGAGAACTCTGCAGTATAATCAAACACAGATATGGATCCTTGTGAGCAGTCTTGAAGTAATTGAAACAGATATTGTTCATAATCTGGTGGCAGAAACCTCCCTATCATCAGTTGCTTCGTCCTACACCAAGTCCTTACAAACGCCTTTCCTTGTCGCTGCCGATTCTTCTGTAATTGATCTCACCATACTGCAGCCCCTCCCTTCAATCGGAAGGCTACAAACCTCACCATCTTTTCTTCTGGTATCTCCATCATCTCAAAGAATCGCTCCACTTCGGTAACCCAATCAAGAAAATCTTCAATTCGCAGATTCCCATTGAAACTGGGCAGATCTGCTTTCAGGCGATAATCATCTTGCTCCCTCAGACGTCTCACAGGTGGAGGTAAATTGTATCCCATGTCATCTTCTTCGTCAAAATCATCCTCGCTGTCAGGTTGGATGCGAGGTGCTGGGTTGCGTCTTCTATCAACAGGTTGGCCTCTGGCAATTCCTTCGGCGCGAGCCCTGTTAACTGGTGGCCTGTTATTGGCGTTGAGGTTAACCCCGGCAGCAAGCATCTCGCGAATCTGCGCTACTTGTTGTCGCGTCTCCTCCACTGCCGCCCACAAGGCCTCTACTCCATGGTCTCCGCCAATAGCGTTTTCGTCTCCTGCTTCGTTATTTGCCATCGAGTTTGGCAAATCCGTGCTCTGATACCAATTGACGCAGCAGAAAACAGTAAATGAATACGACCAACGTCAATATTCCGTAAATGATTTACAACGAGAGAAACTCTCAGAAAACTCAAGGTTTGTTTATTCAATAATCAATCGCTCCCCGGTCAGAGGCCTTACAATGGTATTTAAAGCAAAACTCTAACCTAACCCATGACGGATAAGGAAACGACACAAAACATTAAATTTACCATAAATGGCAAATTTGAGATAAATGCAGAATATGAAAAGCCTATAAATCCTGAGCAAACAGGAATTGACGAAAGTCAATTCGGACTCGGAAATCAAGAGTTATGGCTAAAACGAAACTTTCCAAAAATGAAAAAAAATGACGATTTCGGGGCTGAAACGATGGAATTTGGCCAAAAACTGGTGGACATCAGGTACATAGCCGTTGACTTCCTCCGCAAACGGCGAAACGCATTGACTCGGTGAGTTTCGCGGCATTCCGACTTCGACACCCCGACTATCGAAATTCAGTTGCCTTTGAATTTCGGGTGATCCCTCTTGAGCATGTATGCTTCCGCTACTTGTTCTACATCAGATAGTCATAAACAGATTACTTATAGATGCTAGCTTAGATTTGATCCTTGGAGGTGGCACATAGGATTTTTCATTCAATTAATCAATTATATTTGCTTTTCAAGTGTTTAGTTTTTTTCCCCAATCATCATTAAAAAAAAAAAAAAAAGCCTTGAGAGACCATATATAACTATATAGTAGCATCACATACATAACTCCTTGGAAAAATTATATTTGCGGTTGGAATCGATCGATAGAAAGGTGCGCGAGTGTCTATGTGATCGTGAACCTTCCATTCATAATCATTCGTTTATGTCTCTATCAAGGTGCGTGTTTCAACTAATTATTGTTTTTTTTTTATTCTCTTTATATTATGCATGCATTATGTGCTCATACATTTTTGAGTTCATACATGTTAATTTAACACCAAAATCACATAATATAACAAAATTTAACAAAAGTAATCATTCTGCATTTTCAACTATATTTAGTTATATTTCAAAACATATTTATTTTAAAAATACATAAATTAATATTGTTTTGTACTTTTCAATAATTTTGATATATATGCTAAATATAAAAAAAAATATTCTAATACATTTCAAAGAGATAGAGGTTAAAATATATTAAAATAATATTTTTTTCAAAATGCTTACTTGAACAAAAAAAATCTTAAAATCTATTTGAGAAAGTGGTAGAGTGGTGAATATTATTTTTCAAAGTACTTTTCGTTTAAAATGCATTAAAATAATATTTTTTATTTTTTAAAATTTATTTTTGATATTAACATATTAAAATAATATAAAAAAATAAAAAAATAATTTAAAACAAAATTAATTCAAAATTTTATAATAAAAAAAACCAGTGCAACTAGTGCACCAAACATGTCCTTAATAATTTTGGTTTGAATGATGTTTCTCATGTGATGATAAGACCATCCGGCTAATGGATGGTGCTAAGCCCGCCACCAAGCCGAAGCTAAAAGCGGCTCTTTAGGTGGATTAAGTGTGAACACGGTTTCATATAGAATCTTTAGGTTTAAAGGCACAAGTGTGAACACAATCAAGGGAAAGGAATCTATCACCTTGATGCCTTAGCCACTACATGATCGCGTGTGGCTCCTAACGTTTTCTATCATATGACTATTCACCCAAAATTTAGGAAGTACTTTATGTTCATAATTATGACAATTAAGCTTTTAATTAATTTATTCCCTTCACACCAACCAAGATGACCTGTCCCTTTTTCTTAGATTTGAAAATAAAAATGAAAACAACACCTCTTTTATCTCTTTTAGTTATTCAAAACTCCAAATATATTAATTATGAAAAGTATAATTTAATTAGTTAGATTTTAGATTTTTTTTTTAGATATTATCAGTTCGAATTCTACAAATCTCAGGATTATTGAAAGCTTACATGATCGTTAATTTTAAAATCCGTGAGATTAGTCGAGGTACACACAAACTAATCCGAACACCCACGATAATAATAATAAAAATCCTAATATATCATCTTAGAAAATAAAGATCATAATATATACATTTGATTAGTGACAAGTCCACTTTCTAATTTATCCTTCATTGTTTGATATACATGTGAGATGGAAAGAAAAATAGTTTTGTTCAATTAAATAAATAGATTTGATATGTCATCTTTGTATTTTTCCTAGCCAAATTCTTTCTTATTATATTTCATCATGTTTTATTTACCCACGAAACACCACAATCCGAAAGGTTATTAAAAAAAGAGCAAGAATTTATATAATTTTAAAAGTTTAAATTTTTTACATAATAACCAAACAGTTATGAATTATTTTTTTATGTATAAGATAATATAATCTTTTGTAAATTTTAAACTAAAATAATTTTTAATTAAAAAATATATTAAAATATAATATAAATTATATCTTTAACTCCCAACTTTTAAGATTTTATTAGATATCCTTTAAGATATACAACTTATTTCTATGATGTTTTGAGATAAAAATTTTCATGAAATTGGATCCAAAAAAGTTGATTAGACACATCCATCTACTAGCTTCAAGTCTTAATTTGATTCACAAATAAAAAAACTAGAAATCGAATCATTCCACACGTCTAATAGAAGTGGAAGTGTTTAGTAACGTAAAAGTGATAGATCAAAAGAGGGTTAATTACATGGATGATGAGGTGATTGATCGAAGGAGGTGGTGGGTGCGGCACTTGACACCATTTTCACTAACTTGTCGATGGTTGGTGGCTCCTAAATTGACACTTTCCTTTACAACCAAATATAATCCCATGCTACGATCCTCCAACAGGCAAATCTAACCAGAAAAACCCCACCAAAAATGGATGCTTAGCTCTAGCTGACTTCACCCACCACATACTTAATGGGCTCCTTACACGTGGCACCCCAACACTCATTGCTTCTTTTTTTTTTTGGTTGGCTAGAAACCATCAGCTTTAACTAAAAAAACTACTTCTTTTTTTGTTTCCGTCCCTTTTTTTTTTTTTTTTTTAATTTCTGTCTTCAAAATTTGTTTTTTCCATTGATTCTTTTTATAGCCTGATTAAATATGATGATGGTTTGAAATTTTGATAAAACAAAGACCAATTAAAAGTGAGAGGAGTGAAATGTAAAACATAAAAAAAATACATAATAAATTTCAAAAATTTTAGAATTTTTATTTTAGTCTAAAATTATATTTTCCTCATTCTCAACCTTGAGTTAGAGAGATGAGAGAGACTCATTGGAAAATGATAAGGAAAGAGAAAGTTGTCAGTTCTGTTGCTACCCAAATTTTGACCCATGTTTTAATAATTTTTCAAAAATAAAAAAATAAAAAAATAAAAATAGAAATAAAAAATAAGGGTTTACATGTGGCGATAACATAGAGCATCATGACTAATATCAAGGAAGCAATATGTCAAGGAGATAATTATTGAATCATATATAATTACTGCAAAATAAAATACCATAGATATATGATTTGATTCGTGCTGGTTATGGAAAATAATCATTGCAATATAAAATACCATATCTATAGGATTTGTTGGTGCTGGTTATAGAAGACAATCTCTACAATAATTATTGCAATATTTCCTTAAATAGCACGTGTAGAGATTTTCTATATAAGTAAACCTCCAGCCATATGCAAAGGGGGAAGAAAATTCACAAGGGAGCAGTTTGAAGACAAAAAAAAAAATTAAGGGTAATACAAAACCCTAAACCTAAATTTATCTTTACAGAAGCCGCTACTCACCTCCCCATTTTTAGCCGGACCCGTCATCTCCAATCATCCCAGCCTCCCTCAGCAGCCCCGGTTGTTACTCAAACCAGCATCCCATGTACACCCACACCATCTTCCCCAAACCATGACCACCATCTCCTCCCGAACTAATCTCCCTCTCACCGAGAGCACCCGTAAGCACCAGCCCTCACTCTCTTACCGTGAGCATGCCAGCCATAGCAACAACAACCATGCATTTCTTCTCAGTAGAGACAAGACGGACGCGAGTGAGAGGAAGGATGAACAGAAAATACAGAGGGAGAAACAGGGGAAGCACGGGAAAGAAAATCATAGAAACAAACGGACGAAGAAGAGCACAACAGGGACGAGCAGAAGGAAAGAACATAAACAGAAGAAAACACAGAGGGACCAACCAGCACGCCCTCGCCATCGCCTTCATCCCTTCGTTTCCGTCTCCAGTTTTCTTCTCCTCCAGCGGTGCAACGTTTTCTTTCATAGGTATTAGCCGAAGCAGCAGCTCACAAGAAAACAGAGAAGGAGCAAGAAAACACAGAGGGAAGAACATCCATTTCGCCAGCACATCACACCTTCATCATCGTCTTCGTCGTCTCCAGAGAAAGCGTCGGCAAGAAGAGATAGACAGAGACCAACACCAGTTACCAGCGGTCGTCATTGTCTTCAGAATCAGTGATGACCGGTTTTGCGCAAGAAACTGCAGCATCATCTTCGCCCGTCAGCTATCAGGTAAGCGCCCTGCACTCTTGTCACTTTTGCAAATTTAATTATCTAGCCACTGTAGCATGCATATGCATGCAACAGTGGCCGAACCGGTTACTGGTTTGGGCCAGTAACCGGGTTGGGTTCGAAGAGCCATCTTTGTTTTTCTTTTTTTGAGTTTGCAGGGGGGTCACGGTTCATGTTGTAATTTTTGTTAGCTTCAGGACTTTGTTTTTTTATATGTTTTGTGCACACTGACTTGTGTTTTAAATTGGTGTGCTGAACCTTGTTTATTTGAGATTAATTGTTTTAAGCTTCTTGCGAATTTTAGAATAGGTGAATATTTTCCGTGATGTTTGCGTTTTGATAAAAAAATATAAAAAAATGTTTTATTGTGTGCTGCATACGGCCAATACCCTAACATCTTTTTTTGAATTTCCTCTAAAAAAACAAATATTTGAAGTTTTAAAAATGTGTTTCCGCATGGATTTCTTAAACACAAAAATTATTTTCTTGCATTTCTGGATTTTACAACATGTTTGTAAAACTCCAAAGGGTATTGGCCAATATTCCAAAAAAATACAAAAATCTTATTTTGGGAGGAATTCATCTATTATTCACCGCTAATGTTTGGATAAAGAAATCCTTAAAGGACGAATATCCAAAATATTATTGGGAGTAATAAATCCGCACAAATCCTTGAAAGAAGCCTTGATTATAATCGAGGACATTTCAATTTTTTATTCCACGGTTTACGAGATGTGAGAGTATAAAACACTAAGAAAAAAAATAGGTTTTTAAAGCACCCTAGATTTCTAAATTTTTGTCCCTCCTCCTTGCGATTTACGAGTCGCAAACTCTTGAAAAACTAAGGGGAAAATGAGCTTTTAAAGCACATGGAACTTCCTTGGATTTCTATCCTAATAATTTTAGTTTGAATCAAAACCTAGAAAACTGATGGGATTGGAAAACACCAACACCATAGCAATTATAAGACAAACCAAACACCAAGCAGCTTACCTTAGGTAGGGCGTACTAGGGGTGCTAATACCTTTCCTTTACGCAACCAGTCCCTTGCCTTTAGAATCTCTGAAAGACCAGTTAGGTTTCCTAGTGACCATAATACTAGGTGGCGACTCCTTTATTCACAAAAACAAAAGACCCCGAAATCAATCGAGGGTCGCCGCGACGCCGCGCTCCGCTCGCGAGGGTGCGACAAGTCCAATCACCTTCTCCCATATCTTTTGTGAAAGTAATTGCATGGCAGACTGCATGGCTAAACAAGGAGTGCGAAGATCAAGTGAATTTGTTGCCTGGCTTTGACTCCACCATTTTTCTGTGGCCTTGCTCTTGTGTCTTCTGCCATTATGTCTTTGAGTTATTTCTGTTTTGTTTTGTAGAGGAATGTTTAGCTTTGAGCTCATTCGGATGGATATTCTATGGTTTTCTTTGCTTTTATTTATCTTAGACTGCGCTTCATCCTATATATGGCTTTTTGCTATAGTAAGATATTGTGTAGCTTCTGTACTACTCCCGCCAGACTTTGGCGTTTAAATAATATACGCATGCATCTTTCAAAAAAAGAAGAGAAAGTTGTCGGTTTGACCACTTTTCGACGATGAAAGTTGTTGTTCTTAGTCTCAACAAGTTTCATTTAATGATGAGTTTTTAAATAGTGGTGACATTTTCTCTAACAATGCTTGAAAAGTAGATTGGATCGATTAAGATTTTCTTGATTAGTTTGATTTTTATTTTTCGTGTTATTTTGGGGTGTTTTAGAGTTAATGGATGATTTAGGGATGTTTTTATGGTGTTTTATAGATGAAAATGACTTGAATATAGATTTCTAAACAAAGAAAAACCCCTTTGTTTGTGTTCTTTTAGGGTGTTTTAGAGTTAATAGACTAATAGTATTAGACAATAACGATATTAGAATCTATTGGGTAGTCAGTCACGGGGAAGATGACTAATATTACTAAATGTGTTATGTTTTGAGCTGTATCAAAGTGTAATTTGTAGGCTGTTTTGACAACATATTATATGAGTAGAGAGCTATTAGGGGAACAACAATGGGATGCATTTCAAATGCTATTTTAGACAACATATGCATGAGAACTCTAAGGATTGTAATGATAGTAAAACGGGTTATAATAAAGAACTGGTTTGTACAATGCGGTGTAGTTGAATGAAGGCGGTTTTGATGATGTATTCATATAGAAAAGGGTGGTTGTTTGATGATGTAAAAAGGCATAAGTATATACTGATTTGAGTACAACATGGTAAGAGATTTGAGAATTATCTTGGTGGCCCAATGGGACAAGTACATGGACATCTATGCTTGTATATTTCAAGCAATATGATGGTCAATCCAAGGGACAAATAAGTGTATTGATGCATGTGAAGACATGTGTACATAAAAGTTTGTTGTAAGATGAACGACTAATGATATGTTAGCTCAAACTAAATCAAGTTAAATCAATGTTAAAGATTCATTATAGAAAACAGAAATTGATGAATCATTAATTATACTTATTTAAAATTGTAAGGCGATACTAGTAAAGGATTGGATTCCTTAAGGAACATATAGAGCAAAGATTACAAATGATAATTTACCCTTGATAAATTAATAGTATAGGGTAGGATAAGTGGAATAGGCCTTTACCATTAATAAAACCTTATGGTAAGCTTCGATAGATAAAGTTTCTAGGATGGATTTATGAATAAGATATTAATTTTGGATGAGAAGATAAAGCTTGGAATTACCTTGATGAAGTGACTATACAATACTCAAGGTTAGTAGAGATTATGACAAATGAGTAGATTATGTTATTATCAAAAGAAATTATGGACGTTTGTTCCATGAAAAATCATGTACATGTTATATCTAACATACTTTAATTGTTTTGTGATAGATATCTTATTTAAATTTTTATGTTTTGCATGTTCATGATATGGAATATCACATGTTAAGACAAGACTCTAATTTTCTTAGTTACAATATTAGGTGAGTTCTTAGTAGTATATTGTAATTCAAATGAACAAGGATTGTAATATGAATAAGTATTTATAATGTTGTTGTTGTAATGAAATGCTTTCTTAATGAAAAGTTAAGTTTAAATTGTTTAAATGTACTCAATGAACTTCAATAGATGTGTACTATTATAAATTGATTGATTGATTGAATGGCCTGAGGCCCAATACCTAGATATGAATTGCTATGTGTGGGATTTGAAACTCTCCTTGAACATTATGCAAGTTTTTAGAAGAAGAGAAGAACTGTCAGGTTACTTGGACAAATGAGACTTTACTGAAATTTTGATAAAAATTAGAAACATCAATCATTATTATATGATGTTTGTAATGTATATGAATGTGTTAAATAACGAATTGAATTTAACCATGAGATTAAAATGCCAATATGAATTACTGATATTAAATGTAGAAAAAAAAAATTTCATTTTGTTTTCCTGAGTTAAAGGCTTAAGATATCTTTACAACGCTAAGATTTTTTTTTTTTGGGTGTTATAATCCAAGTTCACGCACATGTCATGTATTCTTTTCTCCCTCAAGTTTCATCCTTCAACATTAAGTTTTTTTTGTATTTTTTTTTAATTTTTATCATTCAATATTTAGTCGGTTTTGAACTGGTCTTCATATTGTTTTTATCATATAATTAATTGTTATTAGATCTAGTGGATTTCTTGATCCTAGTTACAAGTTTGACGGGTTAACCCGGATCGATCCAATATATCACCGTTTGATTGTTTTAAAAAAAATCATCTTAATTTTTTTTTTAAAGCCAAACTATGTTTTTACTAATTATCCATGTTGTCTTTAGACTCGCACACCTGATCTCTCTCTCTACTTTTAGTTTGGTCATTATTTTTTCTTTTATTTTTTAATCTTTATATCCACCAAGTTAACTGGATCATGTTAGAACAATTTTACATGATTTAATTTGAAATATGACTATATAAGGAGTTCGGTCAGGAGTTTTCAAGTTTGACACACTAAATCAGATTTAATAATAATGCTAAATAGTTTTTCATGGCTTAAATATATTTTTTTTTACATTCAAAAAAATTCTAATGTCTATAAAAAAACTACCTTCTTAATATCAGGATTACGTTTTACGTATAAATTTGTAATCCCAGACATTAAAACAAAACAAAATATTTTTTTTATTTTTATTTTTTGAAATATTGGCCAAAGTTCTCTTGACTTTAATAAATCGGTCATCAAAGCCAAAAAGCATGCTAAAATAATATATATATTTTTTGAAGTTTTCTTTATTGTATAAAAATACAATATGATTTTTTAGCTTTGAGAGACTTGGCCGTATGCATGAAAACAAAAGTTTTTTATTTTGAAAACCGGGTATTTTTAATACCGGATTTGTATTTTTATGATATAAAAATACAGACCAATCTTAGTCTAAATGACATAAAAAATCAGTGGGAAAATCACAAATTAAAAAAAACATAGATATATAATAATAATAATAATAATAAAAACAAACAAGAACAAAAAAGGAAAAAATAATAAATAGAATAAACTGGATACAGGCCCAGCCACAAGGCTGGACTCAGCCCAGCCGCGTGGGCTGGGATGATGTTCCAGCCCGCCTAAAACAGGGCTAGACTCAGCCTAGCCGCGTGGGCTGGGCTCATGTTCCAGCCCGCCTAAAACAGGGCTGGACTCAGCCCAGTCGCGTGGGAGAAGGAAAAAACCATGACTGGTTACTGTGCATGAGCACAGTAACCAGTTAATTAATTAGCCGGTTACTGTGCGCATGCACAGTAACCGGCTAATTATTTTCTTCCTTCATGCAGAAGGTGCACAGTGCACGTTCTGCATGCAGGAAGATGACTAATGAACGGCGTGAGGAGGGGAAGGGAATTTACCTGAGGTGATGATCCTGGATGGCTGAGCTGACGATGGTGCTGGTGACTGTGCTCGGTGGCGGTGACGGTGAAACCCAGTGACAGCAGCGTGGCTTCCGCTGTGTAGAGATACCGATCGGTGTCCTCTTTCCCCGCCGGTTTTATCCTTTCTATCCTTTTTCTTCCTTCTCCCCGACTGTCTCTCTCAGTCTCCGTGTCGATATCCCCGGTTTTTTTTGGTTTCTACTGTCTCGGTCGGTTTCTCTCTCTCTCGGTTGGTTTCTCTCCCCGTTTGCTGCCGTTTTTTTTCTCTTTTTTTTCTCCTGCGTTCGGGTGGTATTTATAGGGGCAGGGGGAGCGGGGTCGACCCTGCCTCGTCCCATCGCTGCCCATGCATGGGGCGCACGTCTCCTGCACCGCTGCGGCGCCGGCTGAGGTGGCCAATGGTGGCGTCGCTTGCAAGGCACGACTTCTCTGCTTTCTCATCATGAGGAGGTGCAAGTGGCGTCCGGTTTTGGTTGTATAGAGCACGTGGGGAGGAAGAGCCAAGGGGAAGAAAACGAAACTTTTTCTTCCCCTGCTGCACGTCCAGGGGAAGAAGAAGAAGAAACAGTGCCGCCTCAAAACGGCACCGTTTCGTCCCCCCCTTTTTTTTTTGTAAACGCATGAAACGGCGTCGTTTTGATTAAAACGCGCCATTTCATTTAAATGAAAAAACTGGCGCCAAAGCGCCAGATTTCAAGCCAATCCTTCAATTTGCGCGCGTTTTGCATTTTGGTCCTTGGTCTCGGATTTCTTCAATTAAGTCCCCAATTGGCCATCAAACTTCAATATTTATGCAATTAAGCCCCTGATTTTACCAAATTAACTCTCAAAAATTATAATTTGACCCCAAAACTTTAATTTCTTTCAATTAAAACCCCAATTAACTCCAAAATCAATTTTTCTTACAATCAAACCCTCCATAAATTCAATTAAACCTTCAATATAATTTAATTGAGTCCACCAACATCTAATTTTGGACTTTTCTTCCTCAAATTGAATTTTCTTTGTCAACAGGCTATCATCAGTCAGTAAAATACTGCCAAATTTTAATTTTTGTATTTTTAAAACTCCCCAACCAAATTTTGACTATTTTCTGAGCGTTCTGGCATCCTCTTTTCACTGTTATATTTTTTGATAATATTTTTTTGATTTTTTTGTATTATATATATATATATATATATATATATTTTTAAGAGAGAGGAAAAAATGTGAATTGGGGAATAACCCAAAAATGGGTTATGACAGTTGCCCCCCTCTTTACAATGCTTACGAAGCAAAGATTTTGCGTAGTAAGTTTTGTAAAGAAGAAAAAAAGAAAACGATCACTTTATCTTGGGCAACCTGCCCCTTTTGAAGAAAACGATCACCATTTTCACGAGCGACCAGCCCACACACTCACACTTACTCCGGTCTATTTTCATGGGCGACCTGCCCACACATATTCAAAGTGGTCCATTTTCAGGGGCGACCTGCCCACACACTCACACTAGTCGTGGTCTATTTTCATGGGTGACCTGCCCAAGCATACTCAAAGTGGTCTATTTTCAGGGGCGACCAGCCCACACACTCACGCTTACCCTGGTCTATTTTCATGGGCGACCTGCCCAAGTAGAAAAAGGAAGAGTGGTCTCATTGTAATGGGTGACCTACCCAGGTAAAAAAACATGGAGAGTTGGTCGCGTTGTAATGGGTGACTTACCCAGAAAAATGTTAGTGAGGGCTCAAAGGCGCACTCGAAAGGAGGTAGGGTTAGAAAACGCACTACCTGAGAAGTGAGGGCTCAAAGGCGCACTCCAAAGGAGGTAGGGTTAGAAAACACACTACCTAAGGGATGGTGGCTTAAAGGCGCACTGAAAAGAGGTAGGATTAAAAAACGCACTACCTGAGAAATGAGGGCTCAAAGGCACACTCAAAAGGAGGTAGGGTTAGAAAACGCACTACCTAAGGGATGGTGGCTCAAAGGCGCACTCGAAATGAGGTGAGGGCACAAAGGCGCACTCGAAATGAGGTAGGGTTAGAAAACGCACTACCCAAAAGGTGATGAGGAAACACAGATCTGACAATGTTGAAAGCAATGCATTATGATCAATATGCATGTATACTTACCTGAGAAATATAGGTCCCCATTTCTTCATGGTGTCTTTCTTTTCTCAAAAGTTGGAGTGTTGGCAAATAGACTTTGATGGCTTTTTCGCTCTTGCTTACTCGAGTCATCTCTTGTGACCTTGACCTCTAGAAAAGACTTGATATCATCATACGTCTTTGTCCTCCGCCCCTTTATCTCAAGGGTTGCCAATTTTGCCCGACATTTTCCTTAGGAAGGGAATAATAGAGCCAACCGTACCATGCATTTTTATTTCCCCCCCAGCTTGATCATGCCCCAAGTATTTAATTCGGGTTTGGGATGAGGCTATATGAAGGAAGATTTGGTTTTTTCGACAAGGAGTTGTTTTCATGCAGAATTTTTGGAATTTCAAAGCTATTCCAGACACAGAAATCATTTCAACATCGATTCAAAGCAAACTCATTTCGAAGAAATTCAAGTGATTCCTATGAAGAGGTTTTCAGAAGTGATGAAAACTCTTTGTTTTGCTTTTGTTGAAAATGTGAAGTGACATTTGGTTGGTCAAAAAAGTTTCAGATTTAATTTGAGGGTTTCAAAGAATCAGTGTTCAAAGCATTCACTTTATTTGCATGAATAACGATTTGGTTCGCATGAGAAAGCACTGCCTACCGATCCAAATTGCTTGCCTTTGATCAGAAAGGGCTTGATTAGGCACATAATGTAGGCTTGGGCTGTTGGTTATGAAAAAAAAAGGATATTTACAAGCTCAAAAGGTGTTTTAAGGGATTTCAAGACTAAGGATCACTTGTGCTTGTTTTTTAACCTTTTTTCATTTTTATTTTTGAAATGGTCTATCATGCCCCCTATTGTCGGGCTTGGGCTCTTTCTCTTCATTCTTCACTTGGTCGAGCATCATCATATCAGTTATTATTATTTTTTGAAGCTCAGATATTTTGGATTTTTCTTCATGCCCCCCAGTTTTGTTTGGGCACCTTTGATGATTGAGAATTTTCTTTTATGCTCCCAGTGTTGCTTGGGCACTTTCAAACATTGAGGTTTTTTTTTTTTTGCTATGTCTCTCGCACTTGCCCCCCAGTGTGGGGTGTGATCCTAACCAATGTTATTTATCTCAAGAAAAGCATTAGGCTCAAAAGGGGATTGCAAATGATATATTTTAGCCTCGTGAACGGATTATCAAAAAATTGTCTTTCCTCGTCTCAAACACATGCACTTTGGATCGGTAAGCTTTGCTTTCATGCGAGTATGCCAAGTGATTATTCATTTAAATAAAACTCAGCTTTGGAGTCACCTCATGGGTTTTTTTTTTGGTGTATGATTACCTTTCTAAGGAATCACTTGAATTTTCAGTACTCGTCAGTTTTGAACAAACACCAAAATGATTTTTGTTTCTGTACTAAACTTTGAATTCTCGAAAAAAAATTTTGGAAGAAAAGGGAAACACACTGAAGGATTCTTGGTGCAGTGGTTTTGTGAGTAAATATTGTGGTCAGAGTGTTATTTACATGAAACAACAACAAAAATGAAAACATGTTATGAACACAGGAAAACACTTGATCTTATTAACACGAAGGCTCTTTTGACAAAGAAAGTCTTGTTGCATTATGAGCCAAGTTACCAACAAGACTGAAACAAGTTAAAACAGACATGATCAAACAAAAGACAATAATAGGGCAAGCTTCATCCTTTCATTTTGGCAAATCTCCTCTTAGGTTAGCTTCCCCACAACAACTCTTGTAGAGGACTCCTTGACGATATGGACAAAAACTATGGTCGAGATCCGAGACCTTTAAAATTTATGCTGCCTCTTTCACACCCCACCTAAATCGTCGGTGCTTCTAGATTTCCCGAAGATTCCATCACTAGTGCATTTCTGATCTACCACTTCAAGCATGATTAGGTAGAGGGTTCGTGTTCACATTAGAAGTGTCTTCCAATTCTATCCACCCTGCCTTGATTAATTGCAAAAGTTTTCTTTTGAAGGCGTTGCAAGTTTGGATACTATGTCCAGCAATACCAGCATGGTATTCGCAAGTGAGCTCTGGCTTGTACCAGCTGGGATAAGGTGGTTGCACCGGCGTCAGAGGTTCGGGAGCTACTTGCCCGATGCTTAATAACTTCTGGTACATTTCATTCAGGGGGAGCGGTAATGGAGGTAATTGTTCTTGGACCCTTTGGTAATTTCCAATTTGGCTTTTGGCTTGAAAGGGCTCAAGTTTTTTGATGTTGGCAATTTGGGATAGAGTGTGGTAGTTTTGGGATGAGTTTTTCCTACCCTTGTAGCCATCTTCAATATGGTTGACCTCCTTCCTTTCAAAGCCTTTTTTCTCGATGGGTGCAGGAATTCTACCACTCTTGACTCCTTGCTCTATGCGTTCGCACACTACCACAACATCAGTGAATTGTTGAGCCGAACTGCCCATCACATGCTCATAATATGGCGCTTTAAGTGTGTCGGCAAATAAAGTGACCATCTCTTTATCCAGAAGTGGAGGATGGACTTGAGCAGCTGATTCTCGCCATCTTTGAGCATATTCCCTTATGCTTTCTTTGTCCTTTTTTCCTAGATTGGACAAGCTAGTTCTATCAAGAGCAATGTCCATATTGTACTTGTATTGCTTGACAAAAGCCTTAACAAGATCTTTCCATCTCCGGATCTTTGTGTTGTCCAATCTCATGTACCAGCTTAATGCTGCCCCACTTAAGCTATCCTGAAAAAAATGCATCAGTAGTTTTTCATCATGTACTACTTCTGTCATTTTATTGCAATAAGACCTGAGGTGAGTCATGGGGCATTGTGTTCCACTATATTTGATGAACTCAGGAACACGAAACTTCTTCGGGACAACCACATTTGGGACTAGACACATCTCCACTGCCCGTACTGGATCATATAAGTCTACCCCTTCAATGACTTTGATTCTGGCTTCTAGCGCCGCTATCTTTTCTTGATCAAGGCTATCAGATGACTTGGCCTGGTGGGATTCGTTAGCAAATGCATCCATGACTGTCGGGGCTGGTACAGGTGTTGTTGACTGCACAAACGCTGGATTATGTTGAGGCTCTTGACCATGCTCACTCATTCTTTCTTTGGGCTGAGTTGTTATTGGAGTCTGATTAAAGGTGACCGGTCGGTTAGAAGGACCCTCACCAGAGGCATTTCTCAGTGTTTGCTCGAGTAAGCTAGTAAGGCGAGCCACGCTTGTCTTCAGAGACTCCAAATCTTCTTGAAAATGGGCATCACGGTGAGCACGTTCTTCATCTTCCATTTTTCTCGCTTGAAGTCGGGTGTTATAGACTCGTTAGGGACCTATATTTCAACCTGTTGTATGTATGTATGTTATTTACAAATGAATGGATGTATGCATATGGGTGCAAATGTATATATATGCATATTAGGGAGTTCAGACTCTAGCGATAAGTTTCAGGCCATTACAGGATGGGTGGCTTTATACCTGGTCTCAAAAGGGTCTCTTGTTGTCCCAGTGATCACCCTCGTGAAGGCAATATGGGGGCTTGTAGGCAATGAGATGGCACGTGTACCAACTGTTACCAGTCTAAGCACTCAGCGAAGAGTTGGGGTTTACACAAACTTAAACCTTGACTAAAAGTCGTAAGGTAAGCTGTTAGTCCCCCACTTAACTTAAAGCTTTTCAGTACAAACTCTCATATAAAATGAATGATGCATGACACAATTATATAATGCATGAACAAATATGTATAAATCTAAAGCATATGAGCAAATAACTAAAGGAAATTCATCTTAAAAATGACACACATAAAACCAAAGAAAAAAACCAGACAAAACAATGCTTAGTCCACAAGGTCCCCAGTGGAGTCGCCATTTTGTCGCACGTGTGTGGCGATCATCCACCCTCAATCATCATCATCATGTGTGGTATGTCTATCTATTCTGGAAAATATGATGAGACAAGGAATTCGTTGTCTCTTAGCGGTAAAAAATGGAATGGAAGTCGCCACCTAGTATTTTGGTCACTAGGAACCCTAATTGGTCTCAGAGATTGGGTACGGAGACTGGTTGCTTAAAAAGAAGGTATTAGCACCCCAAATACGCCCTACCTAAGGTAAGCTGCATTGTTTTATTGTCTGATAAAAAATATAAGGTCTTATCATGTTGGTCCGTCTATGGTTCAAGAAAAGCCCTCCTCAGTAAGGAGGTTCTTATCTTATGGTGCGAAACTTAACCGGTCTAATGTCTATAAAAGAACTACCTTCTTAATATCAGGATTACGTTTTACGTATAAATTTGTAATCCCAGACATTAAAACAAAACAAAATATTACTTTTATTTTTATTTTTTGAAATATTGGCCAAAGTTCTCATGACTTTAATAAATCGGTTATTAAAGCCAAAATGCATGCTAAAATAATATATATATTTTTTTGAAGTTTTCTTTATTGTATAAAAATACAATATGATTTTTTAGCTTTGAGAGACTTGGCCGTATGCATGAAAACAAAAGTTTTTTTTTTTAAACCGGGTATTTTTAATACCGGATTTGTATTTTTATGATATAAAAATACAGACCAATCTTAGTCTAAATGACATAAAAAAATCCGTGGGAAAATCACAAATTAAAAAAAACATATAAATATAATAATAATTAAAAAAAACACACAAGAACAAAAAAGGAAAAAATAATAAATAGAATAAACTGGACTAGGCCCAGCCACAAGGCTGGACTCAGCCTAGCCGCGTGGGCTGGGCTGATGTTCCAGCCCGCATAAAACAGGGCTGGACTCAGCCCAGCCGCGTGGGCTAGGCTGATGTTCCAGCCCGCCGGAGAAGGAAAAAACCATGACTGGTTACTGTGCATGAGCAGAACGTGCACAGTGCACGTTCTGCAGGCAGGAAGATGACTAATGAACGGCGTGAGGAGGGGAAGGGAATTTACCTGAGGCGATGATCCCGGATGGCTGAGCTGATGGTGGTGCTGGTGACTGTGCTCGGTGGCGTTGCGGTGAAACCCAGTGAAAGCAGCGGTGCTTCCGTTGTGTAGAGATACCGATCGTTTCCTCTTTCCCCGCTGGTTTTATCCTTTCTATCCTTTTTCTTCCTTCTCCCCGACTGTCTCTCTCAGTCTCCCTGTTGATATCCCCAGTTTTTTTTTGGTTTCTACTGTCTCGATCGGTTTCTCTCTCTCTTGGTCGGTTTCTCTCTCTTTCGGTTTCTCTCCCCGTTTGCTGCCGTTTTTTTTCTCTTTTTTTTCTCTTGCATTCGGGTGGTATTTATAGGGGCAGGGGGAGCGGGGTCGACCCTGCCCCATCCCATCGCTGCCCATGCATGGGGCGCACGTCTCCTGCACCGCTGCGGCGCCGGCTGAGGTGGCCAATGGTGGCGTCGCTTGCAGGGCACGACTTCTCTGCTTTCTCATCATGAGGAGGTGCAGGTGGTGTCCGGTTTTGGTTGTAACAGAGCACGTGGGGAGGAAGAGCCAAGGGGAAGAAAACAAAACTTTTTCTTCCCCTGCTACACGTCCAGGGGAAGAAGAAGAAGAAACAGTGCCGCCTCAAAACGACACCGTTTTGTCCCCCCCCTTTTTTTTTTTAAACGCATGAAACAACGTCGTTTTGATTAAAACGCGCCGTTTCATTTAAATGAAAAAACTGGCGCCAAAGCGCCAGATTTCAAGCCAATCCTTCAATTTGCGCGCGTTTTTCATTTTGGTCCTTGGTCTCAGATTTCTTCAATTAAGTCCCCAATTGGCCATCAAACTTCAATATTTATACAATTAAGCTCCTGATTTGACCAAATTAACTCTCAAAAATTATAATTTGACCCCAGAACTTTAATTTCTTTCAATTAAAACCTAAATTAACTCCAAAATCAATTTTTCTTATAATCAAACCCTCCATAAATTCAATTAAACCTTCAATATAATTGAATTGAGTCCACCAACATCTAATTTTGGACTTTTCTTCCTCAAATTGAATTTTCTTTGTCAACAGGGCTATCATCAGTCAGTAAAATACTGCCAAATTTTAATTTTTGTATTTTTAAAACTCCCCAACCAAATTTTGACTATTTTCTGAGCGTTCTGGCATTCTCTTTTCACTGTTATATTTTTTGATAATATTTTTTTGATTTTTTTGTATTATATATATTTTTTTTTTAAGAGAGAGGAAAAAATGTGAATTGGGGAATAACCCAAAAATGGGTTATGACAGATGTAAAAAGGCATAAATATATACTGATTTGAGTACAACATGGAAAGAGATTTGAGAATTATCTTGGTGGCCCAATGGGACAAGAACATGGACATCTATGCTTGTATATTTCAAGCAATATGATGGTCAATCCAAGGGACAAATAAGTGTATTGATGCATGTGAAGACATGTGTACATAAAAGTTTGTTGTAAGATGAACGATTAATGATATGTTAGCTCAAACTAAATCAAGTTAAATCAATGTTAAAGATTCATTATAGAAAATAGAAATTGATGAATCATTACTTATACTTATTTAAAATTGTAGGGCGATACTAGTAAAGGATTGGATTCCTTAAGGAACATATAGAGCAAAGATTACAAATGATAATTTACCCTTGATAAATTAATAGTATATGGTAGGATAAGTGGAATAGGCCTTTACCATTAATAAAACCTTATGGTAAGCTTCGATAGATAAAGTTTCTAGGATGGATTTATGAACAAGATATAACTTCTGGATAAGAAGATAAAGCTTGGAATTACCTTGATGAAGTGACTATACAATACTCAAGGTTAGTAGAGATTATGACAAATGAGTCGATTATGTTATTATCAAAAGAAATTATGGACGTTTGTTCCATGAAAAATCATGTACATGTTATATCTAACATACTTTAATTGTGTTGTGATAGATATCTTATTTAAATTTTTATGTTTTGCATGTTCATGATATGGAATATCACATGTTAAGACAAGACTCTAATTTTCTTAGTTACAATATTAGGTGAGTTCTTAGTAGTATATTGTAATTCAAATGAACGAGGATTGTAATATGAATAAGTATTTATAATGTTGTACTCAATGAACTTCAATAGATGTGTACTATTATGAATTGATTGATTGATTGATTGATTGAATGGCTTGAGGCCCAATACCTAGATATGAATTGCTATGTGTGGGATTTGAAACTCTCCTGGATCGTTATGCAGGTTTTTAGAAGAAGAGAAGAACTGTCTGGTTACCTGGATAAATGAGACTTTACTGAAATTTTGATAAAAATTAAAAACATCAATCATCATTATATGATATTTGTAATGTATATGAATGTGTTAAATAACTAATTGAATTTAACCATGAGATTAAAATGCCAATATGGATTACTGATATTAAATGTGGAAAAAAAAATTTTCATTTTGTTTTCCTAAGTTAAAGGCTTAAGATATCTTTACACAACTAAGATTTTTTTTTTGGGTGTTATAATCCAAGTTCACGCACATGTCATGTATTTTTTTTTTCTCCCTCAAGTTTCATCCTTCAACATTAAGTTTTTGTTGTTTTTTTTTTACTAATTATCCATGTTGTCTTTAGACTCGCACACCTGATCTCTCTCTCTACTTTTAGTTTGGTCATTATTTTTTCTTTTATTTTTTTATTTTTATATCCACCAAGTCAACTGGATCACGTTAGAACAATTTTACATGATTTATTTTGAAATATGACTATATAAGGAGTTTGGTCAGGAGTTTTTAAGTTTGACACACTAAACCAGATTTAATAATAATGCTAAATAGTTTTTCATGGCTTAAATATTTTTTTTTTACATTTAAAAAAATTTAATTCGATTTACAGCATATTAAAAGAAATAATCTAGTTATAATATATGAGAAGTTTCCCTAACTTACACAAATGACTTATATCTTTTCCGACGGATAACTTGCATGTAAACTAAAATTAATTTTTTAGTGATTTTTAAATACATACTTTATTGAAGATACTGCAGAAAATACAACAGATATTGAAGAAGATATTCCAGCTGCAACTATTGATACAGAGATTCTGCAGATATTCCACTATTATAATATTCCCTAATGTAATTTATTTGTTACCTAGATTAGACATGATTTTATGCTCTGTTATTATTAGTCTGAAATCCTAGCGAGATTTTTGGAGAAATTATGTGCAAGATTGTCTTTCCTTGCCACATAATTTCCTGCTATATATACATGTATAGAACAACAGAATGGGGATACGATTGAAGTTTTCTTTCTGTAAAACACTGTCTTAAATTTCTTCATGGTATCAGAGCAGGTTCTCTGAATTTTTTGTTTACCATAGGCAGAGTCAGTTGTGCTGCCATGGAAGGCCACTTGAAAGAAGCCATTGATGTTGGCTCCAAATTCTCTACACCAGTTAGTTACTCAGACGACACAAACACCTTCCACAAATTAAGCTCTGTATTATTGAATGAGTTCAACTACCTTCCTTGGTCAAGGGCTGTAACCATTGCCCTTGGTGGAAGATCTAAATTGAGCTTTATCAATGGTTCAACTGTTTCTCCTGAAGTGAACGATCCGGAATATGAAGCATGGTTGTCCAAAGACCAACTGGTTATGTCATGGATTCTCAACTCCATGGAAAGAAACCTTGCTGAAATATTTAGTTTCTCATAATCATCTTCTGAGCTATGGGATGCTATTCGTGACATGTATGGGAATCAAAACAATTCTGCCAGGATTTTCCAGATCCATCGTGAAGTTGTCAGCCTTCACCAAGAAGACAAACCTTTTGTTCAATTGTTGGGTAGTTTTAAAAACTTGTGGAATGAATTGGAAATGTACAGACCTCACACTACAGATGCCACCATACTACGAAAAGGACTGAGGAGGACAAAATTTTTCAGCTATTGGCGAGTCTCAGTCCAGATTTTGAAGATCTGCGAAGCCACATTCTAATGAACCCAGAACTGCCCACTTTTAAATCAGTGTGTGCCACCATTCAACGTGAAGAAATACGCAGAAAAGTAATGACTCGGGAAGCTGGTGTATCGAATACTCGTGCTTATCAAACCAAGTTGTTGTCGCAAGACATGAGTTCTAGAAATGCTGATCATGGTCAGTACAGGTCACTATCTAAGAATAAAGCTTACAAAGGGAAACGACCTGATTCCAAGTGCCAATACTGTCACAATATTGGTCATCATGTGGATCGTTGCTGGCTTCTACACCCCGAACTCAAGCCTAAATTTGCAAAGGATTTCAAGAGGCAACCAAGACGTGCAAACAATTCTAAGTCATACCTTGCCCACAATAATTCCAACCACACCGAGATTTTTCCTGCTACTCCGGGAACCTTGATATCTGATTTTGCAAATTATTTGCAAGACAAGCAAGTCCAGGGCAAGTCACCTGATCAACAAACTAGTCAGGATCAGAAGCAATCAGCTGCACTCCTTAGCCACTTTGCTGATTTTCTAGCAGAGACAGACCCGAAAAACAGTCAAGGTAAACTGCTTGCTTTCATGACTGCGTTAGAACTTGTAAATTTGCATGATCTTTGGATAATTGATTCTGGTGCCACTGATCACATGTCAAATAAGTTAACCAGCATCCATGATTTTAAATCATTCGTTCGTCCCACTTTTGTGTCTGTTGCTAACGGAAAAAATGCTTATGTTAAGGGAAAAGGTAAGATCAACCTATTGTCTAATAAGATAGAATCAGATGTCCTTTTCTTACCTTCTTTCCCATTTCAATTGCTTTCTATTAGTAAAATTACAGCTACTCTCAACTGTGAAGTAATTTTTACCTCATCCAAGGTTGTGTTTCAGGATCTTGTCACCAAGAAGATGATTGGTGAAGGATTTTTTCTACATGGTCTCTATTATATCTCTCATAAATCTCCAGTTCCCAGGAGTTTTCAAGCAACCATTAATCATTCACATGAGCACCTCTTATGGCATCGTCGGCTAGCGCACCCTTCAGAGTTTGTTCTCAATAAAATAAAATCTGTCCCAATACAAGAACCTCTCAATTGTGAGATTTGTCATTTTTCGAAATCTACACGACTTCCTTTTTCCCTTTCGAAGTCGAAAACCACTCATGTTTTTGAACTTATTTATTCAGATGTATGGGGACCCTTTTATGCTTCTATTGATGGTTTTAAGTATTTTGTCTCTTTCATCGATGAGTTCTCTAGAGTCACTTGGGTGTATCTGTTGAAAACTAAACATGACGTATTTGATTGCTTTATGGATTTTCATTCATTCATCCTTAATCAGTATTCTGCTCATATTAAAATCCTTTGATCTGATAATGGCACCGAATATATGTCCAAAGACATGTCAAAATATTTACATTCTAACGGAATTGTGCATCAGACTAGTTGTGTTGGTACACCTCAACAGAATGGGGTATCTGAACGCAAAAATTGTGATCTGCTTGAAAAAACTCGTGCCATCATGCTTCAAATGAATGTTCCAAAACACTTCTGGTCATATGGAATCCTTACTGCTGTTTATCTTGTCAATCGTTTACCCAGTCGAGTGCTGAAATTTAAATCTCTTCTTGAAGTTTTGCAGAATAAGGTTCCGGATATATCACACATCAAGGTGTTTGGCTGCACTTGTTTCATGCATTTATCAGCTACTCACCGGGATAAATTAGATCCTAGAGCAAGCAAGTGTATTTTTTTGGGCTACTCTACAACCCAAAAAGGATACAAATGTTATGACCCGTTGTTGAAGAAATTGTATGTGTCCAGAGATGTTAGATTTATTGAAGGCACACCATATTTTACTGCAGGAAAACAGGGAGAAGTTTTGTCAAAAAATTTTCCTTTGCCCAGTATTGAGAACACTAATCATCTTCTGTCTACTGTTCCTAGTATTGATTGTGTTCTTCCCAATCCGGACCAACACACTCAGTCTTCCACTGGATTCACATCCAACAATGATGGTCTGGGACAACATCCACTTCCAGCTGCAACTAATCCTGCATCTAATCCCAGCAATGATATTCTGCAGATTGACCAACAGATTCACCTCCAGTTTGCCATTGATTCCAGCAATTCCACAATTGACCATATCAGTAACTCAGAACTGCCTGGTACTCTTGATGCTCTGCCAGTCACTAGAAGAGTTTCTATTTGAACACGTCAACCGCCATCACGCATGCAAGACTATGTCACCTACAACGTGAGGTACCCTATTTCCAAATTTATGTCTTATCATCGACTGTCTCCAACACATAGTGCATTCCTTACCTCTATATCCAATGTTCATGAACCGAAAAACTTTAAAGAAGCTTAATCACAACCTGTATGGCAGCAGGCCATGCATGAAGAATTAAAGGCTCTTACTGAAAATCACACATGGACTATAGTCTCATTACCTGCTGGAAAGGAAGCTGTTGGATGTCGTTGGATATTCAAGACAAAGTTTAAATCAGATGGGACAGTTGATCGCCACAAAGCTTGTCTAGTGGCACAAGGTTTCACTCAAAAATTTGGTGTTGATTACAAGGAGACATTTGCTCCTGTGGCCAAGATGACCACTGTTAGAGTTTTACTTTCAGTTGCTATCAACCAGGGGTGGCCTCTCTTCCAAATGGATGTCAGCAATGCATTTTTACATGGAGATCTTGAAGAGGAAGTGTTCATGAAACTTCCTCCCGGACATCCTCACAGTGGAAACTCTATGTTGGTTTGCAAGCTTCACAAATCTATTTATGGCTTGAAGCAGAGCTCTCGTGCTTGGCATACAAAATTAAGCATTGCTCTTGAGAGTCTCGGTTTTACAAGAAGCTCGGCAAATTCCTCCTTGTTCATTAAAATTGTTTCTGATCATACTGGCTGTACTGATATATGTCGATGATCTTATTATAACCGGGAGTAATGAAGCTTCCATAGCCCAGCTTAAACGGTCTCTCCAGCAGCAATTTCCGATCAAAGATCTTGGTTCATTGAAATATTTCTTAGGCATTGAAATGGCAGCCTCCTGTAAAGGATTTTTTCTCAATCAGCGTAAATACATCATTGATTTATTGCAGGATGTTGATATGCTGCACATGAAGCCTGTTGCCAACCCTTTAGACAGCAAATTAACATTGGACTCTTCCAGTGAATCTCTTGTTTCTTGCACTTACTATCAACAAATTGTTGGAAAAATCATTTACTTAACAATCACTCGACCGGATATTACATTTGCTGTCAGTCTTGTCAGTGGTTATATGCATGCTCCAACAGTTCAACATCTTGGTATGGTCAAACGTATCTTGCGATATCTGAAAGGCACCATTGGTCGTGGCATAGTTATGACTCGCAATGGTCATAACAACATCATGGGATATGCTGATTCTGACTGGGCAGGAAACTCTCTTGATCGTCGATCTACTACTGGCTATTATATGTTTGTTGGTGGTAATTTGGTGTCCTGGAAAAGTAAGAAACAATCTGTCATCGCTCGGTCAAGTGCTGAAGCAGAATATCGTGCTATGGCCTCTGCTGCCTGCGAATTGATATGGCTTAAACAACTTCTTGCTGATTTCGGTTTTCATGGGGTTACTCCCATGACATTGTTTTGTGACAATCAAGCTGCCATGCATATTGCGTCCAATCCGGTATTTCATGAACGTACAAAGCACATCGAAGTTGATTGTCACTACATTCATCAACAGGTTCAAGCCAAACTTATTCAACCCCAGTATGTTCGTTCTCATGATCAATTAGCTGATGTGCTCACAAAAGCGCTGTCATCTACTCAATTTCACCGGTTGTTGAGCAAGCTTGGATCTACCAATCCGCTCGATCCAGCTTGAGGGGGAGTATTGAAGATACTGCAGAAAATACAACAGATATTGAAGAAGATATTCCAGCTACAACTATTGATACAGAGATTCTGCAGATATTCCAGTATTATAATATTCCCTAATGTAATTTATTTGTTACCTAGATTAGACATGATTTTATGCTCTGTTATTATTAGTCTGAAATCCTAGCGAGATTCTTGGAGAAATTATGTGCAAGATTGTCTTTCCTTGCCACATAATTTCCTGCTATATATACATGTATAGAACAACAGAACAGGGATACGATTGAAGTTTTCTTTCTGTAAAACATTGTCTTAAATTTCTTCATACTTCCTATATTAGCCTAATATTGTCAAAAGAATTTAATAAATTCTCCTAGATGTTAGCCTTAAAACTTAAATCTAAAAAAAAAAAAAACCTCTTAACAATCAATCTGGTCAATCCGTTTAATTCAAGTAGGTATATTGATATATGCCAAGTTCACATAGGTGGTTCCAAAACATTAGATTGTTCCCCTTCAACGACATGATAAGTTGAATTCTAAAGATGCACATTCCACATATCTAGCTCTCTTCGCCATTTTAAAAGGGATTTGTTTTATTTTTTGACTTTTTATATTCAAAATTTAGAGTTAGTATTCAAGAAAATTTATGAAATTCATCGAGACACATCAAACAAATGTAGTAGATACACAATTAAGATCACTGGAGAAAATAAAATCTAATCTCAATTAATATGTAGACTACTCAAAGAAATCCATTACTATATATATATAAAGAATCTCATGTCTAAGTATATTATATATAAAGAATCTCATGTATGAGTATATTAAAGAATCTCGACCACACCGTTCACATCAAGATTGTATAAATCAATGCAATTGGAGCTCACATCACCATTTAATTAACCATATTCAAAATGTGTGGTTGACTAATTATCAAATTAAGTAATTTTGATTATTAAAATGATAAGCTTACAAACTTTGGGAGAATAATATCGGAGACCAAATGAAATTCAAACAAGTTAACTAGACGTACGTACGTGTGCTTGTATAATACGAAAATGACCCAATATAATATAAGGTTTTAAGACTAGCTAGACAATTAATTACTCGATCAATTTTCTTAGTTAAGATCGTGTTGCAGCCTCCAAGATTGTACTAGTAAATAATTCAAGTATCACTACTTACTTCCTTGCCTTTTGACTTGCTTGGGAATTTGACTCAAGTGAGCAAACCTTAACCTACCATGCATGGAAATCATATGCTATATATCCTGCGCAGTCTATGGAGAAATGCATGGACATTTTATGCCATTTGGGATTTTTCTTGGTTTGACTGTGTTTCAATGGCAGCTCGTATGGTAATCCTCTCTTGTTGTTTCAAGTGATTATCATGAAATGTTTAATAAAGTTGAAGAGGTATGAATATTTAGAAGGAAAAGTATAGATGGTTAGGTTTATTATTATTATTTTTTTATATATAAAAAAAAACATAGTTTTTGGTTTATTAGGCTTGGTCGAGATTTCACCAACTTGATTTTTACTAAATCAAAGCCTTGAATTCAATATTAATTAGTCAACAAGTATGGTAGCTGTGTAAAGTCACGCTAATCTTTTGATTGACAATAACCTATCTTGTTTTTCTAGGAAAAAATCTCCCACGTTTGATGGCCCAGAAAAATAGTTTTCACTAGTTTCAAGAGAGTGGCAAAGAACACGATTATTTATTTTTTAGTATTAAAAAATAATATAAATAATATTTTAAAATCTTATTTGTGAGATTAAGTTTTTAAATTGAGATATTTTTATATTTTAACAAATTCATAATAATTACGAGTTCAAATCTTCATTTTTTTTATAATTAATAGCATAATATATGTTGATGAAGTTAAATGGGAAATTCTCCACAATAAGAAAGATCAAAATTCTATAAATAAAAATCATGACTTTTGCAATGTATGTACTATGTTGTTCGAAGTTGAAAATTAAACCATTGATTAGTCTTTTTCTCTTTTTTATTAATCATGGTTTTTTTTCTTTTTCATCTCCCAGTTCGTCAAGCGGGATAATGGATCTGTTCGAATCAAAGAATTCAATATACACATGCCTCAGCCTAAGTGACTGCATGAGGAAGTGCGATGCTTGCTCTTGTGGTATGTTCATCACATCAAGTTCACCTCTCTGGGCCCTCCAGGCTTTGTCTTCGGGTGGCTGTGCGCTCATATATTTTTGGGTGTTGGAATTTTGAAGATAGTACTCTCAGTTATGGTTTTTCCATAGAGAAATGTTGCTTCTGGTTCATGCAGATTGGCTACACGTGCATCTCTTTGCTGTCGGGTCCACCTGATTTTGTCCGTGGTCTCAATCCATGGCTTTTGGAATTTTTGGTAAATGTAGTTAAGCATTTTTGTCTTGATGGCTTGTGGTTTTCTGTTCCCTCGGTTATTCTTGGCACCTATATCTTTGGATTCTTGGCACTTGTAGTGAGGTTACCTTCTCTCTATGTATGAGAAGTTTTGTTTCTCTGGGTTTTATTTTTTGTTTGCACTTGTTGGGAGCCTGTTTTCACTGGCTTGTTCTGTACATATGTATTTTTGGCATGCTGGTTTTCCAGCTAATATTGCTTTTTGATCTATAAAATTCTAACATTTGATCAAAAAAAAAAAAAAAAACTTTCTTGCACCTTTGAGCTGAAATGGAATGGGATTGAGTTCTCACATCATCAATAACGTTAGTTTAATATCATCTATAATCCATTGGTTAGTTATATATGGTATTATTATATTTATGTAAATATATATTTATTATTAATAAAGATTTAATTCATCTTAAATATCATATAAATATAATATAATTAAAAAATAATCATTATTTCAAAAAAGCTAAATAAGTTAGAAAAAATCCCAAAAAAAGTATTAATCAAAACATAAATGCAAAAAAACATTTTAAAAAATACATATAAAAAATAGTAATTTAAAAAAATAAAAAAAATGAGATCAGGCGTTGTGAGCCTAGTAAACCATGCCTCATGCCTAGCTCATAAAGAAAAGATCCGCACTTGGCCTTTATTTTTTTCCTGAGTTAATGGGGTTGTTCGCCCCATTATTTACAAAAAAAATTAGACTATGTGTTGTCTATCTTGACAAATAACGCGTCGTCTATAATTGCTTAGAATTCAACTATTATGGTGATTGGAAAAACAATGTTTTTATTTTTTCAACCCATTTTAACCCAAAATACCGAGGAAACACTTTTGGAACCTTATTTAACCAATTTATGGCCTCTAAAAACTAAAAACTAAAAACAAAACAAAATGCCTTAAAATCCATAATCAATTCGACACAAAAAAAAATCTTTCAAAGTTTAGTTCTATTTGTTTAGGTGTTTTCAAGGTAAGAAAAAACTTAAACTTAACTCCCTTCATCATATGAAATCATTTGACACAAAAATTAATCATTTTAGTAGCTGTTTGGTATTGTGACACATACTTTTAAAAATATTTTTTATTTAAAAATATATTAAAATACTTTTTTTATACATATATATATTTTTTAAATCATCAAAATACACTAAAAATATTAATTTAATATTTTGATAAATTAAATATAATTATAAAAACCACTCTGACACAGTTAAAAAAACAAATAGGCTCTCTCCCTGTTTTTGTCCTATCACTACACCATTAAATAGTTTTACCGATGGATTCATTCCGTCGGTGGGAGGCACGAAAACCGTCGGTAACATTTTTACCGACGGCATCACCGACAGAATCCGTCCATCGGAATATTGATCATCAGTAATTTCTCATTCCGTTGCTAATGTTGTTAGTAATAAAAATTTCCTACGAGAACTTTACTGACGGAATAATTCCGTCTGTCTTTTCAACGGTAATCACCGACGGATATTCTATTGGTGATTGTGGCATGGGCGGTAAATATTTCAGAACTCTCTGTCAAATACCGACAGATATATTCCGTCGGTAATAGTAATGGTAAACACTGACGGAATATATCCGTTGGTAATTGTGGCATAGGTGGTAATGTTTTTGCAACTCTCGGTAAAATACTGACGGTCGGTTTCCGTCTCGAAATTCGTCGGTATTTATTTGAAACATTAAAAAAATATTTATTAATAGTAAAAAAAACTTAATAACCAAATAAAACTGTATTAAGCATTAAAAATATAAAAATAATGTTAAATAATATTCATCCAAATATTCATTACAAATTTAATGTGTTTAAAAAACAAAATTAAACTAGAATAACGGTGGAGCTGGAGGAGGACGCTCGTTGTTCCTAGGACCATACGACTAAAAAGGGGCTGCACATGTATTATCACCCATCCTTGATCTAATCTCCATGACCATTTGACGGAGCTGATCATAATCCGTTGAGAGTCGTTCATATTGTTGTTTCAAGGCCATGAACTCCTCAGACTAGGTGCTCAATGCTGATGGAGAGCTCTTAACGGTTGAGACACTACGGGCCGACCGCAAGTTTTTGGTCGTAGTGTTGGAGAGCCCATAGACCCGATTTTTATCGGGTCCACCAGACAATCCTACCTCCATCCACAAATCCGGATGGGTCGAAGGATCGTCCCCATATCTCTCCCTCAACCGACTATTATAGGTCTCCTAAAAATTTGAAAAAAAAATCATCACATTCAAGTCAAGAAAATAATAACTTATGAAATAAAATGATTGACCGAACATACCACAAAGTGCTGAGCACGGTTGTCCACGAACTGCTGCACCCCCTTTTGGCGGTCTTGACTCCGCACGTGCGTCTCTACAAACAGCTCCATTGAACTCAGCTAACGTCCAAGAGACGCAGCCTGTAAGGAAAAAAAAGGTTGCAAGTTAAATATATTTATAAGCAACAACAAATTAATTAACGATATATTTCATTTTAATTAATCTTACCATCCACTTCGCAAGTGCACTGAATGGGATGGAGCCGCTGGTGCGCGTGGTCACCGAACCATGAATTTGCCAATTCTGGTTGTCGACGCCAGACTGTGAGCGCTGTGAGAACCACTCTGACGTCACGTGCTCAATATATGTCGTCCATATATCTCCCGAGATGAATGGCGGTTTGAATTCCCGCCAAACCGCCACCTCATTCCATCCTTGAAGACCGTTATCGCTCGCATATCTTTTTGATTTTTTTTGGGTGTCATACCAAAAATCACGCAACCTACTTCCATAGTAAGAAATTAGAATTTAGAACATAAAATTATAAAACAAAAATAAATATTATTTTCGATGTTACCTAGTTGCCGTGTGATTCACCCATACCCTCCTCACAACATTGTTGTCCATGCTATCCCACTCAAATTTATGCTGTGTATATAAATAATTCATTTAAAATAAAAATAGTACAAGATATAAAATTATAAAAATAATTTATTAAAAATAAGTTGGAAATTAAAAGTTAACACCGACCTAAAATTGCCGAAACCATGCATTGATATTAGGTTTCCACTCAGGATGTCTGTAAACCTGACTCCATTAAAACAATGGAATCTCCATCGACGATTTAAATACCGATGTTATTGTCCTGGCAGCCTCAATGTTTGTGAACCTAAAATTAAATAAAATTTACTAAAAATATTAATTAGTTGTTCATAAATTATGTTATAAGTATAAAAAAAAACTAAAACCTAAACAAACTTACATTGAGAGGTCATCCTTTCATTGTGCCTAGTACTTGTGGGTGAATTGACCCCGTTGTGAAGGCACACCGTCTCTGCGCTATGAAACCACACTAGAAGAGGCAGCATCACTAGTTGGTGCAGATGCCTCGCTGTGATCAGCACCTAAGGATAGGTCTTCCTTGCTGCTAGAAGAATTAGCTGCAACCGTCTGCTGACGACGTGCTATAGATTTCATTCTATGCATGTACACAAATTTATACGAATAATTACATAATTAACTTCAATTATTTAAAAACAAATTCGGTAGCACCTCCCCTATATTAGAGACTACCCACAGTTTTCAAACCTGCAAATCTTTACAATAACCACAAACCAATTGACTCCATTGGAAAATCTTATATACAACCTAACATCTATAGAAATTCAGCATCTATATATTTTCAACTAACATCTATAGAAATGCATAAATGACAATTAAAATTAATGGAAATAATAAAAAACATAACAATCAATAACAGAATAAAATTGAGATAAAACAATGTAATTTAATTCTTCATTTCCAATTACCATTTCCATGGAAAATTCAACAATAACAATTAAAAGAGACTAAATTATCAAATAATTATTACAATTCAAACAAAAAAATAATTAAATTTTCATTCAACACATTTACACAAATTTATACGAATAATTACATAATTAACTCGATTATTTAAAAAAATTCAGCAGCACTATACTAGAGACTACCCACAGTCAAACCTGCAAATCTTGATAATTACACAAATATTGCAAAATCAACTCAATACAATCTAACATCTATAGAAATTCAACATCTATATAATTTCAACTAACATCTATACAAATTGATAAATAACAATTAAAATTAATCAAAATAATAAAAAACATAACAAGCAATAATATAATAAAATTAAGATAAACTAATTAAATTTAACTAAATATTTCAATTAACATTTTAAAGGTAAATTCAACAATAACAATTCGTATTTAACAAATTTTTCAGTTATTATAGCAATACAAAAAATAAAATAAATTGAACAAACCAAAAGCAAAAACTAAAGACTTTAGGAATGAAAAATGTTTACCTTATAGTGTGTTGATTTCAAGATTTTATCTACAAATAATACACAAAACAAAGAACACCACAAAAATAATCATAATTAGAAAAAAAAGTAAACAAATACAAAGATAAAGAAAGGAGAATCATACCTTTTAATATGTTGAAAACTACAATCAAAACAATAAAAATACAAAATAACAAGAGCAAAAGATTGATACTGAGAGGAGAAGAGGAGGAGAAGAGAAGAAATTAGAGGAGCCGGGAAAAAATGAACCGCGGAGGGGGGGGTCGGTTTTATACTGTAGGTTTACTAATGAAATTACCAATGGACATAGAATAATATTTTTTTGGGCGGTGACATTAAATTCCGTCAGTATTCTTTTGAAATTCGCACTAAAATTTTGAAAATCCCTCCAGATTTTTTGATGTCCGTCGGTAACTGCGTGTCAGAGCACACACGCATTGGATATGTCGGGGCCATCGGCTAATCCGTCGGTAAATGTGCCGACCAACCAGGCAGTCTGATAGTCATGCGAGTTGGAATGTGCGCCATCTGTCGGTGAATGTGTCGGTATATCTATCGGTGAATGTGGCAGGGACTATAATTTTTTTGCAACTCTCGGTAAAATACCGAAGGGTACCTTTCTGTCGGTATGCCCGTCGGTGAGGGTGGAAAAATGTCGTAATTGTTTTGCAACTCTCGGTACAATACCGATAGGTAAGAGGCTGTTGGTATTTGACACGACCAAAAGATTGATGTCTTCTCCTAAGTGTAAGAGTGTCGAAGTAATAAATAACCCGGCAAGACCGGGGTCGAACCACATGGAGGTTAATTGTATAAATTATAGACAACAATAATACAACAACAACAATAACAACAATAATAGTAATAATAATAATAATAATAATAATAATAATAAAGAAGAAGAAGAAGTTGATGAGAATTTTGAGATGGAAGATCAATGTGATAATTAAACAATGATAAAAACAAGTGTCAAGGTTAGAGGATCCACTAATGGTATTTCAAACAAATATACTATAAACTCTTATTACTCAACTGGAAACCACACACAAAGGAGGTTCCAATCGGGTGATTTATCATTAATAGCTCATTATAAATTGTTAACATGATCATATTAGTAATCTTATTTAAGTAACACCAAACTTTTAAATATTGTCAGGAATTCATGATGCTAACTTATGTTAACAACAAATCAAGTTCCTTTCATAGCACAGGTGTAGGTAATACCATACGGTTGCGCTATGAGAGTGCCAAGCATTTGTTGTACCAAATGTTATACAACACAAATCTAGATTAACCATTTAACAAGCAAGGTATTAAGAATTAGTAAGATAAAAAGATAAGACATGTTAATATTAAACATTAAGGTCCATGTTGAGTTTACAATATACTTATTCTTACACCATTAGTGTAACCTTTTCACCTTGACATAATAAACTTACCTAAACATAATGAAGAAGAGAAACATAAATAAACAAAACAAGAACATAAATAAGATACAAGTTAACTAAGTAAAGGAAAGGAAATGAAAAGCATAAACAAGATATTAATGAAAGCAAAACTTAAGAATTACAAAAAAAAAATATAAAGAGAGATGATTAGTACTTAAAAGTGCATTCTCATTAAGGCTTTATATCAATATATTGCACTAAAGTATCGTTAAATTCCTTAACTAAACCATGTTTTATAATAACAAGTCTACTAATACAATATATCTTTAATTTATGGTAAATGCTTGTTTTGAATGCAGGTATATCTCACAATTCAAAGGATTGATTGATGTGATTAACTATTGAAATGGAGAGACAAAAAGAGGACTAGGCTAAGAGAAGAGATGCTGGTTCAATTCCAAACTGGAACACCATTCGGTTATTTGATCATAACTGGAGTTGTAGAACTCGGATTTAGGTCCACTTTATATGGATGGAAAGATAAGACATAGACCTAATTCTGCCATTTTCAAGTTCAAATCTTAGCAACAACGGAGAAGTCAGAACCTGTCCTGCAGCTCAAACATTGTTTGGTTTTCAGCTCATATCTTGAGTTCTAGATGTTCAAATGAGCTCTGGTTTTTTTTGTTGGAAAGCTGAGACAATTGCCCACAAATTTCATGGAACAAATGGCTCAAATTCTGATGTTAGCAATGATGTTTTGGCAAGCCAACAATATCAATAACCAGCCACCAATGTCAATAACCAGCAGCCACCAATGTCAAAAACCAGCCACCAAATCAATGGTTGGCCACCAACCAAATAGTTTGTCAACCAATCAATAATTCTGAATCTTAGCCTATAAAAGGAGGCATTTGCCATGTATTTAGTCATATTATTTTTCAAATCAAAATCATGTTCTTACTTTCTCTCTTTATATCTTTGTAATGTTCAAGTTTTCTTTCATGTTATATTAATCTCTTGTTTATGCTTTTTCATTTCCTTTCATATATTTAGTTAACTTATATCATAATCATGTTCTTATCTTGTTTATTTATGTTTTTCTTCTTCATTATGTTTAGCTAAGTTAATTATGTCAAGGTGAAAAGGTTTTACTAATGGTGTTAGAATAGGTATAATATAAACTCAACATGGACTTTAATGTTTATATCCAAGAAAAATTGTTATTAGCATGTCTTATCTTTTTATCTTACTAATTCTTAATACCTTGCTTGTTAAATGGTTAATCTAGATTTGTGTTGTATAACACTTGGTACATCAAATGCTTGGTCCTTCATAGTTTTCGGCCGACATCGTTGTTATGATAGGAACTTGATTTGTTGTTAACATAAGCTAGCAACATGAATGCCTGATGATATTTATAAGTATGGTGTTACTTAGATAAGATGATTAATATGATCATGTTAATAATTTATAATGAGCTAATAACGATAAATCATCCGATTGGAACCTCCTTTGTGTGTGGTTTCCAATTGAGTAATAAAAAGAGTTTATATTATATTTATTTGAAATACCATTAGCGAATCCTCTAACTTTGACATCTGTTTTATCATTGTTTAATCCTTACACCAATATCACATCCCAAAACTCTCTTCAACTCCTTTTATGTTATTATTCTCTTCAAATCTTTCTCTTTATTTGTAATTTATATAATTGACCTCCCTGTGGTTCGACCCCGGTCTTGCCGGGTTATTTATTACTTCGACACTCCTGCACTTGGAATAAGACATCAACTCTTTGATCGTGTCAAGAGAGAGCAAGAGCAAGTTCTTGATCTGAATAACCAAGCCCCTAAATGCATGGCAAATGCCTCCTTTTATAGGCCAAAATTTGGAACTATTGATTTGATGACTAATTGTTGAGTGGGTGGCCAACTCTTGACTTGGTGAAAATCCTTATCTTCTTGTCTGAATAAAACGTCATTGCTAGCATCAGAACTGGAACCACCTATACTCATGAAAGTTATAGGAAATTTTCTTATCTTTCCAGGAAAACAAATTGAGGTCATTTGGACTTCTAAAACTTGAGATATGGGCTGAACATTGAACAGTGTCTGGGCTGCAGAACAGATTCAGACTTCTCTGTTGTTGCTATAATTTGGACTTGAAAATGACCTTTTTAAATCTTGGACTCCACATGAAAGTTGTAGGCCTATGTCTTACCAAATCTGTCCAACAAATTAAGGTCATTTGGACATCTAGAACTCGAGATATGACCCAATTACCGAACAGTGTTCCAGTTTGGACTACACCAACATCTTTTTTCTAAGTTGGGCCCTCTCTTTGCCTTTCAATTTCAATACTTAAACTCATCAATCAATCCTTTCATTTATGTGATAGACCTGCATTTAAGATGAACATTTACCATAAATTAAAGGTATCTTATATTATTAGGTATATGCTTTAGTTAAAGAGTTATTGATACTTCAATTGCAAAATGATGATATAAAACCGTGATAAAAATGCACTTTTAAGTACTAACACCCCCCCAACTAGCTTACTACTAGTCCCTAGTAATCAAAGCGTTAAAATAGAAAAACAATTTGCAAATTCCATAAAGCAAGGCATTCATCATTCAACTTCCATTAATCTATCCAGATAAACAAACTCTCATTAAATTCATATATCTGCTCAATACCTCTTAAACAAGATATTAATAAACCTTTCTTTTGTGCTCAAAATATCAACATATAGTTATGGGGCTTTACTTGGAAGAAAACAAAATTTTTGTTCTAATGTTTAAGGTTAACTTCCTTGGGTTATGATTATTATCTTTTTCTTCTTTTTTCTTTTTCTTTTTTTTTAAATATATATACATATAACTTAAAACACAATGCATCTTTAACCCATGTAACAAGCTTTCGGCTAATGACTCCCAGACTAGTTGGTCTTAGGGCATTAGGTGTTGAGACACTCCTACAAGCTTAGTAACTCGGGTTGCAGATACTGATATGTAGATAGTGCAATGTTTGATTCCCTTAAGCTTTTCTCCTCAACCCATGTAACAAGTGTTGGGCCAATAGCTCCCAAGTCAGTTGACTTTAGGGTATTAAGTGTTAAAACACCCCTTTGGGCTTAATTGCTTAGGTTAGGGAGGCTACGAAACCAAACTTATCTACGTTTTTATTATTATTTTTGTTTTGTTTTTGTTTTTGTTTTTGTTTTTTGTTTTTTTTATTGCTTAGGTTAGGGAGGCTACGAAACCAAACTTATCTACCTTTTTATTATTTTTTTTGTTTTGTTTTTGTTTTTTTTTTTTTTGGTTTTTTTGTTTTTTTGTTTTGGTTTTTTTGTTTTTTTTTTTACAAATTATATACTATCCCTTTTCCTTAGTTGTTACCTTTAACAAAAGAACATAAATAATGTAATAATCCAATGTGCAACCCACAATCATATGTTAAAGTGTGTGTAAAAATGAAGAGTTAAGAATACTTGTTAAATGAGCATATGAGCAGAATCAAGTGATAACAATACGAGAGTTTGTAAACCTGAATATTTCAAGAAGTATTCTGATAGACCTTGTTAAGAATGTTTACTAAGATGCGTCTCAAGAGTCACTTTAACAAAAGAACTCCTTTTACTCTATCATCCTAGTAACAATAGTTTTGCAAATAGTTAATGAAATAAAAAAACACAATTAGTTTTTTTTTAAAAAAATATATCAACTACTACCCTTTCCCCGCAACCAAAATGTGACATTGTCCTCAATGTCCTAAGGTAGAAAGATAGAGTATAGAAGACATCACCTGAAATAGCGAACACTGACAAACCTGAAACACACTTAAACAAATATAAGAAACAACAAAACATAATAATAAAACCAAAAGACACAAAGTTTTTACAAACGAAGGCTCAAATCCAATCTAAGCTTTTTACGGCTTTCCTTAGTTGACCAATTTATGCGACTCATGGAGGGATCAATTACAGGGATGAAAGATTGTAGTTGGTCAATCAATTGTTCAGCAGTAGCAGCAGAGATTATGATTTGTCGTGTCGAAGATGTTAGAAATTCTTGTTCCACAGCATGATCAATAAAAGACAACAACTTATCATAAAAACCATTAACATTTAACAGACCTATGGGTTTATGGTGAATGTGCAGTTGGGCCCAAGAGGAAATATGAAAGATCTCTTCCAATGTGCCCAGACCACCTAGTAAGGCAATGAAGACATCAGCATGGTTAAACATTGTATTCATTCGATCAGACATTGTGGGGACCTGTAATTCCTCTCCAATTGTTTTTCCAATGATGTCCCCTTGTGCTAAAGCTTTGGGGACAACCCCCAAAACTTGACTACCTCTTAAAAATGCAGCTATTGACACTCCCCCCATTAACCCAAGGTTGCCTCCTCCATACACTAAATGAATCTTTCGCTCAGCTAGTACTTGACCAAGATGATTTGCTGATTCTAAAAACTCTTTTTCTTTCCTAGGACTGGATCCACAAAAAACACAAATATTTCTTATGTGATGACTTGAGGAACTTGTCATTTCTACACACTTCTATATTTGATGAATGTATGGGTTGAGTAGAAATGAAGGGAAGGAAGAGAAGAATTTATAGATGAGAAATTGAAAATACAATCATACCACCTATATATAAGCCAATTGTAGTCTCTCTCTCTCTCTATTTATTTATTTATTTTGAAAAAGCATGTGTATGTACATGTAGTTGTGATTGTGGCTCACATCTTTCCTTGGTTTTACGTCCAAGAACGGCTTAAACGCCCTCTATGGGTCGGGGATAGGCTTCCCATCTAGTTTTCTTAAAAACTGGCAAACAGGGTCTTTTTTAGTCAGATTCCCAAGACTAAGTCGAGCATGTTCTTTATGGAATTGTGGCCATAAATCATGAATTGCACGATGCACATCTCCACTAGGGTGTGTCTCAAGACTCAATAGAAGATTATCTAAAGATCCTTTACTCAGGCCATCCTTAATGAATTGTATTTTATATTCACGATTTACAGATACCATTCCTAAAGAACGACATGTTGCATTACAAGTCCATCTGGCACATCTGTGACAGACTTTCAGTCGTTTTGCACGGCGTTTCTTTGTAAAAGTGCTTTTACCTGTTCTAGGCATGTATGAAATGAAAGAATTGGAGGACTCACCTAATAATCGGACCTTTGCTTCAATCAGCCAGTGAATATCTTCAGGAAATCCATGATTCATTAACAACCTCAATCTTGCACATCTAGCACGGTAAATTTTTGTAATCGCATTCTGAGGCAGAGCGGGAAAAGAAAGGAGAAAGAGCAAAGAATTGCACAAATATATACACAGATATCAGTTATCATGAGAAACTGAAAGAACCGACTTAAGAGTCATAGAGTACCGTTATCCACCATTTGACCGGGGTGAAAGAGACTAGCAAAATAAAAATCACACAAAAAAAAACATAAAAACAATGTGAGAAAAAAAAGAATCAATCTTTATATACAGGATCACCCAATTCAATAGAGTCATGTTCAACTAAAAAATTGTCAAAGTAAACTTTCAAACGATGTCCATTTACCTTGAAAACATTGCCATTCTTTGGATTCTTGATATCACAGGCTCCATATAGATACACATGTTTCACAATAAAAGGACCGCTCCATCTTGATCTTAGTTTTCCAGGAAATAAATGGAGTCGAGAATTATAAAGCAAGACTTTTTTACCAACATTGAATGTTTTTTTCAGTATTTTCTTGTCATGAAACACTTTGATTCTTGCTTTATGAATTCTTGAATTTTCATATGCATCATTTCTTATTTCCTCAAGCTCATTTATTTTTAATTTTTGCAACTGACTAGCATCATCAAGGTTTGAATTGAAAGCTTTAATAGCCCAATAAGCTTTATGTTCAAGTTCCACAGGCAAGTGACAAGGTTTTCCATAGACTAGTCTATAAGGTGACATACCTAATGATGTTTTATAAGCCGTTTGATAAGCCCAAAGTGCATCATTAAGTCTTAAAGACCAGTCTTTCCGATTAGGGTTCACTGTTTTCTCCAAAATCTGTTTGATCTCCCTATTAGCAAGTTCTACCTGTCCACTCGTCTGAGGGTGATAAGGGGTGACAACTTTGTATGTGATTCCATATTTCTTCATTAAAGACTCAAATGGCTTGTTGCAGAAATGTGTTCCACCATCACTTATCATGGCTCGAGGGATTCCAAATTGACTTAAAATGTTTTCTTTCAAAAACTTTATCACTATTTTGTGATCATTGTTTCGACTTGGAATTGCCTCTATCCATTTTGAACATAATCTACTGTGACTAATATGTATAAGAAACCAAATGATGGTGGAAATGGACCCATGAAATCTATACCCCAACAGTCAAAGATCTCAATGACAAGAATAGGATTTAAAGGCATCATGTGACGTTTTGAAATAGATCCCAACTTTTGACAATTTTCACAAGTATTGCAGAATGCATGTGAGTCCTTGAACATGGTGGGCCAGTAAAATCCACTTTGTAAGATTTTTGCAGTTGTCTTTCTTAATGAGAAATGACCTCCACATGCCTCAGAATGACAGAATTTAATGACACTACTTACCTTATTGTTAGGAATGCATCTTCGAAATATTTGATCAGGATAATATTTGAATAAATAAGGGTCATCCCAATAAAAGTTCTTCACTTCGTTCAAGAACTTTCTTTTGTCTTGGGTACTCCAATGAGCTGGCAATTGTCCTGAAACAAGAAAATTAACAATATTAGCAAACCAAGGTATTGTAGAGACAGAAAATAAAGATTCATCAGGAAAGTAGTCATCGATTGGTGTGATGTCAGATCTTGAATCGGTTGTCAATCTTGACAAATGATCTGCGACAATATTTTCGGTGCCTTTCTTGTCTTTGATTGTGATATCAAATTCTTGAAGTAACAAAATCCACCGCACCAATCTAGCCTTAGAATCTTTCTTAGAGAGAAGATATTTCAATGCTGCATGATCACTAAAAACGACAACAGGTGAGCCAACAAGATAAGATCTGAACTTGTCACATGCAAATACTACTGTAAGTAATTCTTTTTCAGTGGTAGTGTAATTCATTTTAGCACTATTTAAAGTTTTACTTCCATAGTAAATCACATAGTGTTTCTTATCTTTTATTTGTCCTAAGACAGCACCTACAGCATAATCACTAGCATCACACATTATTTCAAAAGGTAATGACCAATCAGGAGGTTGAATGACAGAGCAGAAGTAAGCAAGTTTTTAAGTTTAACAAAGGCTGATCATGAAATGACTGATCTCCGTGAGTGTATCCCATATCTCCTTTGGCAACAAATCATGAAAAGCTAATGGGATGAGTGTTTACATTAACACATGGCAGTCATGACTCTTCATTCCATATAATTTGCATTCCTCCGTATTAACCAGCCTTGATATGTTCGAGGCATGTCCATCGGGGAAACGCAGACTCTTAAGCCATTTATAGACTAGTAGTTGTGCGTTTTTCTCTAACACAAAGCTTGCTCTTGGTTTTGCGACTCGTGACCCATCACAAACCAACTCCATATTTTTTCGGTTACAGAACACTACATCCAATCTAGCCTTGATGTTGTCCTTTGTATTCCTCTTCACATCCATGACGGTGTTGAAAATGTTCTCAAACATGTTCTTTTCAATGTGCATGACGTCAAGGTTATGGCGAAGAAGATTGATCTTCCAATAAGAAAGCTCCCAAAAGATACTTTGCTTCACCCAATTATAGGTCAAACCAAAACCAGCAAACTTCAGCTTATCTAATTGGAGACCAAACACAATGTCACCGTACTCTGACACAACATCATGCAATTCTTCACCAGAAATACGCGGGGTGCAACATCCTTTTTAACTCTACCAACAAAGAAATCATTTCTGTTCTTTCTGTACCTGTGATTCGGTGGCAAGAAACGATGGTGACAGTAAAAAAAATAAGCTTTACCCCCGTTTGTTAGCGTGAATGCCTTGTTGTTCTCCATACTGTATGGACATGCTAGTTTTCCATGCGTGCTCCAACTAGAAACCATTCCATAAGCTGGGAAATCATTGATAGTCCATATCAAAGCCGCTCTCATAACAAAATTATGTTTCCTCGAGACATCATAAGTCAAAGCTCTAGAGGACCACAACTGCGTCAACTCATTAATCAACGGTCAAAGACAAACATCTTTATTCCACCCCGGACTGCTCGGACCTGGTATGACCATAGATAAAAACATGAACTCCAGCCTCATATACATCCCTGATGGCAAGTTATAAACCGTCAGTATGACCAGCCAACAAGAATAAGGAGCAGTAAATGACCCGAATGGGTTGAATCCGTCTGTACATAACCTAAGACACACGTTTCTCGATTCAGCTGAAAAGTGAGGATGCACACTGTTAAAGTGTTTCCATGCTTTGCCATTAGAAGGATGCACCATCACTCCATCAACCACATGATGTGATTGGTGCCATGTCATGTGCTCAGCAGTCCTTGGTGACATGAATAACCTTTGCAGTTTAGGTGTGATTGGGAAGTATCTAGGTTTTTTAAATGCCATGAGAGTCTTTCCTCTGTCAGTTCTAGGTTTGTAACGGGAATGCCCACATGTCATGCACTCGGTCAACTCAGTATTTTCAAGGTAGCATAACATGCAGAAGTTAGGGCACATGTCAATTTTCTAGTATCCTAACCTGAGGGGTTTCATCATGGACTTGGCAACATAAAAGTTCTCTTTCAGCCTGTTCCTTCAGGTAAAATGCTTCTCGCCCATTCGATAATTTTGTCATAATCGGCCCCACTCAACCCGTGATCTGACTTGATGGGGAACACTTGTGCTACAGCTGATAATTTACTGTGGTTCGTGCAGCCATCCCATAATGGTTCGTCGGAATATTTCAACAGATCAAAAAACGTTGCTGCATCTGCATTAGGTTCTTCTTCTATAATTGGACATTCACTGACAATACCTTCACTCATTTTCATTGCATCCATAACCATATTCCTGTAAGGATTACTATTGTCATTTCCAACTTCATGCATGTTGCTAGCACTAGAAGTTGACCCAACCGCCCTTTCTACTATGCTCTCATTAGGAACAAATAGTTCTCCGTGTGCATACCAACACAGGTAATCCTCCATGAACCCTTTGCTTAGAAGATGCATCGTTACAACATCTTGATGCAGAAACTTTTTATTTTTACACTTCCTGCATGGACACCTAATACCGCCATCAGTAAAATTCATTGGGATAGATATTGCGAAATTAATAAAACCCTGAACCCCGTTACAATAATCCATCCTTCGCAATCCTTGGGGTGAGTCCCGATACATCCATGAACGATCATCCATGACTTCTATCGAACCTCTATAAAATTATGACGACAACATGTATTAATTAACTATATTACGTAAATAAACATAACAAAAATATTGGTTTGCCCCGACATTATCCAACAAACTAAAAAAACACTTATGTTAAATATCCATTATCAATTATCAACTATCAACGTCCATACAAATTTATACATATATAAATTTACGGAAATCACAACTTCACAATGGAATTGATAAAAATTAAAATGAACCCGTTAAACAAGCTATTATTTATTTCATCACAACACATCTAATTCGGTGTAATTCAAACAAAGTTTCAATAATTTACAAACAAATATAATTTGACAAAATCTAAAACAAACTATAACAACTATAAAATTATACATTCATACTACAAGTTTCTTTGACAAATAACAATCAAACAAGCATATACGTTAACAAAAAAACATATACTAAAAAAACAATAAAATTCACATTTAAATGTTAAAACTAAACATGATAGATTTACTTACAAAAAATGATAAAATCCACAAGAACAGATGTTGTGACCACGTACAAAAGTATAAGAAACTTGAGTGCTTGTGTTGAGAAGAGGGGGAGAGTTGGGATGGGTGGTTGGCTGTAGTTTGAGAGGGGAGAGGTGGGATGGGGAAGAAGGAGGAGAAATAGAGCAAGAGAGTCGGCAGAGTGGGTATATATTCACTTTTGCCGATTGAATCACCGACGGACACATTCCGTCTGTATACCTGTTGGTGAGTCCGCCGGTGACAGTGCCACGTCACTGTACGGAGATCCCAGTTTGAATCCCTCGGTCATTCCATCGGTAAAATCATCTGAAAAAAATCTACGTCATCACGCCATTGCAACTTTCCAAAAAAACTATTTAATCCGTCGGTGATACTGTCGGTATATATCGACGGACATACTTTGTCGGTATATACCGACCGTATCGCCGACGAGTATTGTCAGTCGGTATATACCGACATAATTGGTGACGGAATTATTTTCGTCGGTAAAAATTACTGATGAAAACATTCCGTCGGTAATTCCGTTGGTTTTCGCCGATTTTCTGGTAGTGTATGTTAATGTGTTTTGATTTGGACACCTACTCTATTATCCTTTTTTTCATATTAATTTTCAAACTAATTTTTTTAAAATTAATTTCAAGTAAAAATAAAATTTAAGTTTTTTAAAAAATACTTTTTTAAAAAAACAAACATGTTATTTCTCTCCTTATTCGCTGCCGTGATTTCAGGTCCTCATGTCCTATATTATTTATAAGAGCATGAAAAAATTAAAAAAAAATCAAATGAGTATGGCTATCAAAAACTAAAACTCAAAATTAAAGAAAAATACTATCGTAGTCCAAAGTAAATTTGTGTTTTAATGAACAATAATTTCTCCAATATTTTAATTTTTTTTGTTATTATTAAAGTGTCCAAAGAAATTCCAAATAAAAGAGACACAAAAAAATCCCAATCAAAGAGATTAAAAAAAAAATAGAGTATTTTTATCAATGGCACAAAAAAATCCCAATCAAATAGATAAACGAGCATCACATATTCATATTTTTATCTTTACTCTCCTCCGATCTTTCAATGTCTTCTTCCGTTTCTGCCTCCCTCAACCTCTCCTTCTATTTCCACGTCCCTCTCTTATCTCAACCTTTCTTTTATTTCTGTTTTTTTTTTTTTAAGCCTTTTAACCTCTCTCTCTCCCACTTTCTATCTTTTCCTAATGGTAGATAAAGTTGAACACGTGGCGACCATCTATTAGCTTTTTTTTTGTTTTTTTAATATTGTTATAGGTCAATCATATTACCTGAACGTGTGATAAGAGATGGTCATCATAGACTATTATTTTTAATTGCTTGAGTTTGATTCTTTGTTGAGTTTCTTTCAGTAATTCTACTTTTATGCAAGTCTTATCTCTTGTTGATCTGTTTTTTATTTTTATTTAAAAAAGAAAGCTAAAAAGAACTTTGACCTATCACAGCTTAGGTTAATTATATTTGTTGGAGGAAGCGAGCTGGTATCATCCATGGAGACGTCTAAGTGATTATCCGAACCTTTCATTCGTTTCTTTCTTTGCTAGGTGAGTACTTTTACTCATTATTTTTTTTATTATTATTTGTTTGTCACTGTCTCTATATTATCTTAATTATGTCATCAAAATGCATTTTTAATGGGAACTACTGCTTTAACTCACAAGAGTCAGTTAGAATCCATGTAAACTATTTTATTGTTATACTTATACCATACAGCCTTGTTGCTTTTGAAGCTGGATTCCATACAGAGCTAAAGGCCTTCTCCTTTTCTCCCCCCCGCTATTTCATTGAGCAATCAGTAACAGTGCTTTCCGCACATATTTTCCCAAATTAAGGTAATGAAATTCCTATTCCCATTCTCTCTGCGCCTGTTTTACTTGTAGTGGCTCACTCTCACGTCCTGTATCCTTATTTCTTTGATTTTCAGACCTGTGGAAAATGGCTCTCGAAAGTGCTGGTGGATCCATTATAGCTATGCTAGCAGAACTCATGGTGGAACCAGTAGGAAGGCTGTTCCGTTACATGTTCTGTTTCAACAATTTTGTTGAAGAATTCAAAGAACGAAAGGAGAACCTTGCTTTAGCACTAGATGGTCTGCAAAAAGATGTCGAAGCTGCTGAAAGGAATGCTAAAGAAATTAAGAAAGGTGTCAAAAAGTGGCTGGAAGATGCAAACAACGAAATTGAAGGAGCGAAGCCCTTGGAAAATGAAATAGGAAAAAATGGCAAATGCTTTACTTGGTGTCCAAACTGCATGCGACAATTCAAGTTAAGCAAGGCACTGGCCAAGAAGTCGGAGACTTTCAGAAAACTTTTAGAAACAAAGTTTACAAAAGTGGCCCACAAAGCTCCTCCTCAGCACATAGAATTTCTTCAATCAAAGGATTTCACGCCCTCAGAATCTTCAAAAGAAGCTTTGGAACAGATTATGAAAGCTCTCAAAGATGACAACGCCAATATGATCGGACTGTACGGCATGGGAGGGGTGGGTAAAACCACCCTGGTAAAAGAAGTAGGCAGGAGAGCCAAAGAGTTGCAGCTTGTTGATCAAGTTTTGATAGCTACGGTGTCCCAGACTCCAAATGTCACGGGCATCCAGGATCGAATGGCAGATAGTTTAGATCTGAATTTTGACAAAAAGAGTAAAGAAGGTAGAGCAAATGAATTATGGCAGAGACTGCAGGGAAAGAAGATGCTTATAATCCTGGATGATGTTTGGAAACATATTGACTTGAAAGATATAGGGATCCCATTTGGTGATGATCACAGGGGTTGTAAAATACTTCTAACAACACGTCTTCAAGGCATATGTTCTTCTATGGAGTGCCAGCAAAAAGTACTTTTAAGAGTCTTACCTGAAGATGAAGCATGGGATTTATTCAGAATCAATGCAGGTTTACGTGATGGGGACTCTACCTTGAACACAGTGGCAAGGGAGGTTGCGAGAGAATGCCAAGGCTTGCCTATAGCACTTGTGACAGTGGGAAGGGCTCTAAGAGGTAAATCACGAGTTCAGTGGGAAGTAGCGTCTAGACAGCTCAAAGAATCTCAATTTGTGCGCATGGAACAAATTGACGAACAAAATAATGCTTACACATGTCTTAAGTTGAGCTATGATTATTTGAAGTACGAGGAAACCAAGTCATGTTTCGTGGTATGCTGTTTATTTCCAGAAGATTATGACATTCCAATCGAGGACTTGACGAGATATGCAGTTGGCTATGGGTTACATCAAGACACGGAGCCCATTGAAGATGCAAGGAAACGTGTTTCTGTGGCAATCGAAAACCTCAAAGATTGTTGCATGCTGTTGGGCACTGAAACTGAAGAACGTGTGAAAATGCATGACTTGGTTCGTGACTTTGCTATTCAGATAGCATCATCAGAGGAATATGGATTCGAGGTAAAGGCTGGCATTGGGTTGGAGAAGTGGCCAATGGGCAATAAAAGCTTTGAAGGTTGTACAACAATTTCGTTAATGGGCAATAAACTAGCAGAACTTCCTGAAGGATTGGTATGCCCACGGCTCAAAGTTCTATTATTAGGACTGGATGATGGTATGAATGTTCCAGAGACGTTTTTTGAAGGGATGAAAGAAATTGAAGTTTTGTCTCTGAAGGGAGGGTGTTTGTCAATGCAATCACTTAAACTCTCAACGAAACTTCAATCGTTGGTGTTGATCTCGTGTAATTGCAAGGACCTCATTCGGTTGAGAAAGCTGCAGAGACTTAAGATTCTTGGTCTTATGTCGTGCTTATCCATTGAAGAATTACCTGATGAAATAGGAGAGCTCAAGGAGTTAAGGTTGTTGGATCTGTGATAAACTGGAATATGTCTTACTGTGATAAACTGGAATATGTCTTCCCAGTCACTTTGTCTCATAACAGAGATGGCATCATCAAGTTCCCTCAACTAAGAAAATTGTCTCTTGCGCTCAGATCAAATTACAGCTTTTTAGGTCCAAGGAATTTTGATGCTCAATTGCCTTTGCAAAGATTAACCATTCAAGGCCACGAAGAAGTGGGTAATTGGTTGGCACAGCTACAAGTACGTAATTTATATTTCAAGTTGTCAATTGCGATAATTTATTCCTCCAAATTTCTAAAAGTAAAGTAATTGATAAATGCTAGGAAAATCCAAGTTTAATTTTTTTTTAATTATACAACATAGTTACAAGTTTGGTTGACACAGCTTATTTTTATTTTTTATGCTTTTTTTTTATCTAAACATATATAAATATAAGAACCTTAACTGCCTCATTGTTGTTTGCATTATTCATACCAAAAATTAATCATAGAAATCATATTATCTTTTAGATTTAGAAGGTGTTTGGGAATGCGGTAGGAATAATGTTTTCAAAAATTTTAATTTTTTTTTTAAATGAAAATTATTTTATGTTTTCAAATCGTTTTGATGTGCTCCTGTCAAAAATGATTTTTAAAAAATGAAAAAACTTTATTTTGATGTATTTCTAAGCAAAAAGCAATTTAAACCGCCATCGCCACCACAATCTCAAACAGATCCACAAATATAAGATCATAAATTTTTATTTTTATTTTTTATGATTTTTAATATCTAACATATATAAATATAAGAAACTTAACTGCCTCATTGTTGTTTGCGTTATTAATAACACCAATTAATCATAGAAATCATATTATCTGTTAGATTTAATATATAAGAACATAAATTTTGTGTTCAAATATTTAATTCAATTATAATATCTTTAAAAATTTATTAACTTTATATAACTAAAATAAAAATATAATTAGTTACTATTTTTATTTTTATTTTTTACATGAAACTAATTATTAGGAGTTGTGGTAACCTTTTTTCGCAAAAATCCAATTATTATTCAACTTATCTCTAATTAAGAAAAAAACTGAAACAATAATATGTAATCCTTTTTTTTCTATTTTTTTCTCCTATTTATACATCATATAAATTGTTTTTATGAGAGTGAAAAAATATAATATTGTTCTCTGATAAGATGGCCGTCCATGGGCAGCAAAACGGCTTCTTACAAAGATTAGAATATGTACAAGTGAGGGATTGTGGGGATGTTCGCCCTCCGTTTCCAGCAAAACTGCTGCCAGCTTTGAAAAATCTGAGTGTGAACATTTACGGCTGCAAATCATTGGAAGAGGTATTTGAATTAGGTGAGTCTGATGAAGGAAGCAGTGAGGAGGAGGAGCTGCCACTGCTGTCATCTTTAACACTATCACGGTTACCTGAGCTCAAATGCATATGGAAGGGGCCCACCAGACATGTCAGCCTCCAAAGTCTTGCTCGTTTGTATTTGAATTCTCTCGACAAACTGACATTTATCTTCACACCGTCCCTCGCTCAAAGTCTACCAAAGCTAGAAAGACTTGACATAAGAAATTGCGGTGAATTGAAGCATATTATCAGAGAAGAGTCTCCTTGCTTCCCACAATTAAAAAATATCAACATATCTTACTGTGATAAACTGGAATATGTCTTCCCTGTCTCTGTGTCTCCGAGCCTTCCGAACCTGGAAGAGATGGGGATTTTTGAAGCTCATAATTTAAAGCAAATATTTTACAGTGTAGAAGGAGAAGCACTCACCAGATATGCCATCATCAAGTTCCCTAAGCTAAGAAGATTGTCTCTTTCAAATGGCAGCTTTTTTGGTCCAAAGAATTTTGCTGCCCAATTGCCTTCTTTGCAAATTCTACAAATTGATGGCCACAAAGAATCGGGAAATTTGTTTGCACAGCTCCAAGTACGTCCTTTATATTTCTCCAATAATTTTTTTCCTTTTTAATTTAAATTGTCAACTTCAATACATGTTGATTTCTTCCTTTAAATTTCTGAAACTGAAGTAATTGATGAGTGGAGATGAATCCTTTAGCCATCCACTAAATTGAAAAGGAGTTGTCTAACTGTATCATTCCTTGTCTCTTGATGCAGGGCTTAAGAAGTAAGAAATTAATTATTGTAATGAAATCCTACCTAGATTTTTCAATCTTTATACTTTCCCAGTTTGAGTGAAATTGAGGCTCTTCCCCCAATTATTGGAAGTATTTGAAGAGGAAGATAAACCTCCATTTGCTAATATTGAGTTGTCTCTTTCATTCCTGCAACTTCTGATTTCATATTCCCACGCCCTGTTGCCATGTATACTTGTATCCTTTTGTTGGTAAGTTTTTGGCTGAAGTAGTTCATCTATTTACCAAAATTATATAGTTCCAAAGTGCACACAATTAATTAGGAATTATATCTAACAAATTGGTATCCTTGTTTTCTTTCGACGCAGGGGTTGATAAATTTGGAAACATTACGCTTGAGCTTCCTGCTGGTGCCTTCTTTGCAATATCTAAAAATTGATGCCCACAAAGAATTGGGAAAATTGTTTGCACAGCTCCAAGTACATCCTTTATATTTCTCCAATAATTTTCTTCCTTCAATTCATTGTGATTTCTTCCTTTAAATCTCTGAAACTGAAGTAATTTAAATTTAAAAATTGTGATTTTTCAATCTTTATGCTTTCCCAGTTTGAGTGAAATTGAGGCTCTTCCCCCAATTAATGGAAGTATTTGAACAGGAAGATAAACCTCAATCTGCCAATATTGAGTTTGTTTCAGTCCTGCAACTTATGATTTCATATTCCCGCAATCATATTCCCTTTTATATCCTTTTGTTGATAAGTTTTTGGCTGAAGTATTGGGAATTATATCTAACAACAATTCACATATAAATTGGTATCCTTGTTTTCTTTTGATGCAGGGGTTGACAAATTTGAAAAAATTATACTTGGACTCCATGCCTGACATGAGGTGTATATGGAAGGGTCTCGTGCTGAGCAAATTGACTACTTTGGAGGTGGTTGAGTGTAAGAGACTGACACATGTATTCACATGCGGCATGATTGCCAGTCTAGTTCAACTGAAAATCTTAAAGATATTTTCCTGTGAGGAATTGGAGCAAATCATTGCTAAGGATAATGATGATGAAAAGGATCAGATATTGCCAGGAGATCATCTTCAATCTTTATGCTTCCCCAATTTGTGTCAAATTGATATTAGAAAATGCAACAAGTTGAAGAGTCTCTTCCCAGTAGTCATGGCTTCAGGTCTCCCAAAGCTCAATACACTGAGAGTAAGTGAAGCCTCTCAATTATTGGGAGTATTTGGGCAGGAAAATCATGCTTCACCTGTCAACGTTGAGAAGGAGATGATGCTTCCTAATCTGTGGGAGCTATCGCTAGAACAATTATCAAGTATTGTCTGTTTTAGTTTCGAATGCTGTTATTTCTTATTCCCTCGTTTGGAGAAGTTGAAGGTCCATCAATGTCCAAAGCTGACCACAAAATTTGCTACTACACCAGATGGTTCAATGAGTGCTCAATCAGAGGTGTTGCTGATTTGACTTGATTTCTTACCTCTCTTTTTAGTGTGTTTGTTTCTTGTTTCGCTCAATAATAAGATTTATAAGTTAAAATGAGCATGCCATATATGCTTGAATTGGTTTACAGGTATCCGAAGTAGCTGAAGATTCAAGCATTAATAGAGAGTGGACCAGAAATAAGGGGTGGAAAGAAGATGGAGACTCATGTCTTTGAGCTGTGAATATATTTGGACTTGATGCTGTACAATTTGTTCAAAAGTTTGATATCATGTTTTCCTAGCAGAACAATCTCATGTTGAATGGTTTTTTCGAGCAGATACTCTAAAATATATTAAATCAATTTACGAAAGTCGTATATGATATAACCTAGCTAAATTTAACTACTTCTTGAAATCTCCTTGTAATATTAATTGTATATGCTTCATATTATATTTTAAATTAAAACATTTGTTATTCTTACCATAACAAATTTTAATGTGGGCAAGACTCAAGTTATTATGCATTGAACTATTCTCCTATTATGCAATCCTTTAATAGCATAAAAGTTTAATATGGTCCTTGAAATTTTGGTTTTTCAAATTTATTTAATTCTGTAGTTTTAAAATTTTATGATTCAATCTTAAAACTTTATTTGTATCATATTTTTAGTTATTGAATGTTAAGAGGAGATAGGAAATGTGGTGAGAAAACGGAGAAAAGAGAGTAATTGACTAATCGAGATGTGAGTTTCATTAAAATGATCTTATTTAACCATTCATCTAAATAAAAATTTAATTGATTTAAAAATAAAAAATCAATCCAAATCAAAATTAATTATCGAGTCATGATTTATTTTTTTCAGTAAAATAAAGAAAAAAAACTGAAATAAAACTCTAATTGTTAAATAAAATCCATTCACATTAAAAACAAGTTTCATCATTAAAAAGTTGTCATTCATTAACATTCTTTTTTTTATATAGTTTTTCGACAACTCTTTCTTTTTATTTTTTATCAAATTTAAAAACTAAAATACAAGTAAGATAAAGTTTTGTACCAAAACGTTATATTTCAAAACTAAAACAACAACAAAAATTTGTCAAAATCTCAAGGCGTAGAGGTGCTAATATAGTTTGTACCAAGGCTGAGCATGAAGTTATTGTCAATTTTGTTGCCGAGATAAAATTGCTTAGTTCTTTTTTATATATATAGGTTTAGGGATTTCGATCTCTACTCTTTTTACTATGATGTGATAATCTTGTGGCTATATATCTCATAATGAATTTGGTTTTCCATGCTTACATGAAGCATGTTGAAATCGACCTTTACTTTGCCTCTGATGTTCAAATCCCAATATGCTCATATGCTCATCAAACCTCTTTTGTTTACTCATTTGGCATTCCTTTGTTCTAAAAGGGTGTTGGAACCTAATAAATGTTATTTTTAAAACTATTTTTTGTTTGAAAATATATTAAAATAATATATTTTTTATTTTTAAAATTTTATTTTTGACTTTAACATGTCAAAATGATCAAAAAACACAAAAAAAAATCAATTTAAAATAAAAAAAATTTCAAAATTTTTTTTGCAAAACTCAAATTAAAATGCGGGGCAAACACCCCCTAAACTAATGAGCTCCCTGGATATTAGATGAACGTGTTACAATACCAATGTAATAAGCATACCATTATGTTGACAAAAGAGATATAAATGATCATGTAATGTATACAAATAAAGCATAAATTTTCTATCGATTCCATAAGAATTTTAATAATAAACTTATAATTTGCTTATGAATCATATAAAACCCAATCAGATATCATTTACATATCCTTAATTTTAATACTCTTATTTTCTTGCATGAACCGAGTTACTTTGCATGGTCCAACCTTGATATTTTTAGGCAATTATGCTTTTCAATTTTCCCAAGTCATCCAAACACGAATACCCTTTAAGAATCGAGCCTTATCGATTGTTCTCAGGCGTCCCAACACTGATGTCATTAGCCGAAGCTAAGCTTGTAATTCATTTTCTAGCAATTCTATCACGGATGTCATTAGCTGAAGCTAACCTAGTAATTCATTTCCCGACGATCCTATTATGGACGTCATTAGCCAAAACTAATCTTGTTAATATGCCATACTTTATTTACATTGAACATAACATTATTGTAATTGCATTCATCAGGAAGACTTTAAATTGCATAAGCGTAAAGGGGAGGGGAAACCACGCACTTGCTCCACCTGTCTCGTGACCTCCTCCAACAGAAGATACAATCCTAGTCGCTTCTCCTGAATCACAAAGAAGTCTTTGGTCATAATTCCTTCAAGCAAAATGTTATAGGCAATCCATATTCATTCATTACACATATAATAGTTACTATGCATGTTCATTTCCTCATCATAACATACATACACATATCAAGTATATTTTCATTTGTTTTTATAGATTTAGGGATTTCGACCACTACTCCTCTTTTTTATGATGTGATAATCTTGGGGATATATATCTCATAATGAATTTGGTTTTTCATGCTTGCATGGAGGATGTTGAATTCGACCTCTACTTTGTCTAATATGATAACTCAGAAAGAGCTCCAAGTTCAGTTCATAGCCACTGATGATCAAATTCCAATATGCTCACCAAACCTCTTCTGTTTACATGTCTTGCATTACTTTGTTGTCAGAGGGTGTTTAGAGCAGTGGTAGAGTGGTAGATGTTTTTCAACATGCTTTTTGTGTGGAAATTGATTAAAATAATTTTTATTTTTTTATTTTTTAAAATTAATTTTTAACTTTAAAATATCAAAATAATCTAAAAACACACAAAAAAAAATTCAAGTTAAAATAATAATAAAAAAACCTTTCAAAAATATATGCAAAACTCCAATTAAAAGGCATGCGAACAACCCCTAAAATAAATGTGGTGCCTTTTCCATAATCAACTTGTACTGAGAAATTTAGGTTAGGCCAGCTGTAGTAGGTTCTTTGAGCCTACATGACCGGCTACCTTAGTTTTCTGTAACATATTCATATTTTAAAGTAGAAACTATGATTGTTAATACTTGCAAAAAAATTTAAAAATAATAATAATTACTTTTCAAAATACTTTTTGAAAATATATAAAAAAATATTTTTTTATCTTAAAAAATTATTTTTAACATTAAAATATTAAAACGATGTAAAATAATTAATTTAAAGAAAAAAATCAATTTTTTTAGTTATGTAACAAATGTACTAGCTTTTTTTTATTTTTTAATGATTTTTTTATCTAAAAATCTTAACTCCCTCATTGTTGTCTGCGTTATTAATACCAAAATTTAAACATAGAAATCATATTATTTGTTAGAATTGATATATAACTGTATAAGAACATAAATTTTGTGTTGAAATATTTAATTCAATTAAAATATCTTTAAAATGTTATTAACTTTATTAGTAAAATTTTCTATTTTTATTTTTATTTTTTACATGAAACTAATTATTAGGAGTTGTATTAACCTTTCACTTATCTCTAATTAAGAAAAAAAACTAAAACAATAATATGTAATTTCTAAAAAATATTTAATCCTATTTTTTCTATTTTTTTCCTATTTATAATCATTAAATTGTTTTTATAAGAGTGAAGGGTTTAAAAAATATAATACTGTTATTTGATCATATAGGGTTGCAAATATAATTAATGGAGGGTGGTCAACACTAGTTAATAGACTTTTTAATTATCCATGATACTTTAAGGACTAAATAATTAATTTTAATAAATTACAGGGCTAAGTTATAATTAAATCTTCATTAACTTATGGGACTTTATTATATGTTTTTTGAAGGAGAATTTGTACATACAACAATCTTTATTATTCCTTCATTATAATTCAAATCTAGTTTTAAGAATATATAAAGGATTTAATTATGTGGCTGAAAAAATAGAAGACTCCATATTCCACATGCAAAAGCTGATAAAATGAAAAAAAAGAGGAGAGAGGCAACAATATTCCCAAAACAGGAATATATATATATATATATATATATAAAAGAAGCAAAAAATGAAAAAAAAATACACCATTATATTAAATTGAATGGTGAAATTACAAAAAAAAAAACTTTTATAAAAGGATAAGGGAAAAAATAAAAAATCATAAGAATAAGGATTAAACTGATATCATAAGAATAAGAATTTATGAACGTGTTTTCTTACAATAAAAAAAATCCTAAATATAAATTAAAAAACTTATGCACGCATCAAATTAAATAAATCACCATTATATAAATAAATGAAAAAACAAAGTCATTACCAATAAATAAATGATCATGGTTATGTTTAATGAATTTATTTACTAAAATTAATTTGTAATAGAAATCAACACATACATAAAATTTATTGAATAACATAAAAAGAAAAAAAAATATTATGTAAGGCTACAATTATTCAAAATATTATAAGAAGTAAATACTTAATCCATCTGAAATATATATAGAAAATTTACAAATAAATCATAGTAACTTCTTAAAAAATTAAACATACCCAACATAATTAAAAATAATTGAAGGCTAAATAAGGCAAAAAAAAATCAAAGAAATGGGGTATTAATGAAAACATCATTTTTAAAAATATTTTCAAATACATATATATATATATATATATATAGGTATTAATAATAAAAAAAAATGAGGTCAGACGTTGCTAGGTCTCGAAAGTCAGGCCTAGTGCTTGGCCCACCCATCAAAGGCATGTGCGCGGACCTGCAAGATCAGGCCCATGCGCACAAGCATTTAATTTTTTTTTTGTTAAGTTAATGGGTGGACGACGTGCCATCTCCCCTAATATTTGAAAAAAAATGATGTATCTGTCTCTATAGACGACGCCTTGTCTATGTGTCCATGGAATTCGGCTACTAATGTAGCTGGGAAAACAATGCTTGATTTTTTTACCAAAAAACCTATTTTCAATATGTTTTTTTACCCAAAAATACCTATGAAACACCCTTAAATCCTTATTAAACCAATATATGGCCTTAAAAAAACATAAAAAATCACCCTAAAACCAAAAATTTTCTAGAGTTCAGATCCTTTTTTTATGTGTTTTGAAGGTAAAAAAAACACCTAATCTTAATTCATTTAATCATATTGAACCATTTGACACAAAAATCAACCATTTCGGTAGCCAAAATCTTTCCCAACTATAACTTTCTCTCTAAAATGAAATTTGGCGACCCTCTCTCTCTCTTTTCCACCTAAAAAAAACTTAAAAAAGAGAAAAATAAAGTTTGGTACCAAAATGTAATGTTGGAAAATTATAGGGACTGCTTACTTAATAGCTTAAAAGGATGAGGGACTAAAATAAACTGTGCAAACAAATTGTAGAGCTGCCACATAATTTTGTCAAGTTTTTCACTTTAGTTCTCTGTCTTTTAATTTAACTCTCATCCTTAAAAAAGATACGCAACTGGGCTCTAATTTTGGCTAAAAAGGCTCGATTGTGAAAACAATTCGAGTGCTAAATTGAAATTTTTCTAAAAAATTACTATTATTATCCACAATGAAATGCGTCTAGGTGAATAGTAATGAACATAAAACCCTTTCTCTTTTAATTTATATTATAATTTGGTATTGCGACACATACTTTTAAAAATATTTTTTATTTAAAATAATGTTTTATACATACATATTTTTTTAAATCATCAATGTTTTTTTAAATCATAAAAAAACCACGAAGAACATATTAATTTAATATTTCTATAAATTAAATATAATTATAAAAACCACTCTGACATAGTTAAAAAAACAAATAGTCTTTCTCCTTGTTTTTGTCCTACTTTTATGTGTTTTGATTCGAACAATTAGGGGTAAGAAAAAACACTGAAACATTGATTAAAAAAAACTGAAAAAACCAAATAAAAAAAACTGATTAAACTGATTAGAATTTTTTAAAAGTATTTGATTCAGTTCGGTTTCGGTTTCATAAGTCTAAAATCAAAAAACTGAACCAAACTGACAAAAATAAAAAACCCAAACAAAAAAAACCCAAACCAAATCGAAACCAAGCACATTAGAAAGGCAAAAAAAAACCCAAAAAAATAATATAGTTTTTGTTTCTTAATATAAAATAATCGAATCAAACCGAAACCGAACTGAACCGAACTGAACCGTGTCAAAACCGAAATGAATAGAAGCGAAACTAGTCGATTGAATTCGGTTTTCAATATAAAATAATCTTATGATATTTTACTTTGAATTATAATTTAAAAGTTGTTTTTTATATTAAAAAAAAATCTTATTAAAGCAAATCACAAGTCAAGTTGAAGCATTGATTCTCTCCATAGACAAATTTTATAAATTTTATGTTAAAAAAAGTTGGAAAGTGCGGGAATTTGAACGGGAATAAACATCTGATACAGTTCATGCGTAGTATTTTACAAGAAACAAGGAAGTCACCCCCTTCCCACATGGGAAAAGATCTAAAAACATTTCCCCTTCAATAAAGGGTGTGGTAGAAATTATTAAAGAAACTAGTAATTTCAAACAATCCAAACTGACACAGGAAAAACAGAAGGTAACCTCGGAAAATAAAAAAATAAATTGGAAAGGCGGGAATGAAGATCAGCGGGAAAGTTAGTTATAGTTGGGCTGGGCCAAGAAGTTGAAAGTAAAGCGTGAGGTCCGGTCCCTATCATCAAATTGATTAGGAATTTGATTTTATTTTATGATTACCTTTTACAAATAAGTCCATGATTTTTTAATTTATTCAATTTCAGCTTTAATTGACTACTAAAATTTCAATTCCTTTTAATTTGACCTCTAATTTAGTTAATTTCAGTCCATACAATCATGTGCTTTTTTCAGTTAGGTCCTTGGTTTTAGATTTATTCAATCAAATCCCTAATTTCCCATCAAACTTCAATATTCTTACAATTAAGCCCTTGGTTCGTCCAATTAAACTTCTTAAAAAATCAATTAAGTCCTTAGATTTTAATTTCTTCCAATTAACACCCAAATTGACTTCAAAAACTGATTTTTTTTACAATTAAGTCTTTAATAAAATTAATTAAGCCTTCCCAAAATTCTCATTAAGTCCTTAGCCATTTAAATTTGTATTTATTTATCTAAAATAAAAATATTTTCACAAATTAGGCTCTTTGTCAATCAGAATTGGGTTGCTGATTTTGTAAATCTTATATATTTTGGTCTCCAACTTTTTCACTTGTCATCTTGGTCCTCTACCATCAACTTCACAATCTTTAAAGCTTGCTCTTTGTACTTTTCTCCTGTATTTTATTTTTTTATTTTTTGTGGGGTCAAAAGTTGGTAACAATATACTTAATTGAGAAATCAAAATAGTTTACTAATAAAATTAATTTAAAACATAAATTGGGTGCAAAATCTATAATAACCATGTAGTTAAATAGTATATTTAATATTTGTCCTTATTAAAATTATAGAGGGACCACTAGTTTATAATGGATTCTTTCAATTTAGTTTGGTTTAGTTTTTTTATTTAATTTAGTTTGGTTATATCCAACCGATTCAATTCTATTTTATGTTTTATTTTTTTGATTAAAATTGTTTAACAAACTCAAAAAATCATTTTATTTGATTGATTTAAGTCAATTTTTATAAATATTCTAAAACAATTGTGCTCATTTCTATAAAATGGTGGTCGCATTATTTGGACTATTAATTATACCAACAGGTAAAACAATACAAATCGCATCGTATTTGCAAACACTCCTCCACGCACACACTTAACCAAATTATAATTTAGTCTCTATAATTTAATAACAATAATGAATCAATCCCATAGTTTCAATAACTATATGTTTAATTCTTATATTTTTAAAGTTACATATTGTTTAGTTCTTTTCTAATTAATATTTTTTTTCTTCATTCTTGAAAATAGAATAAGGAAAAGAAAAGTATGCAGTTGGGGAAATTTCATTAGGAAGGAAGGCATTTTTTAGAGAAAAACATAGTAAATGGACGGCGGTCCACGCTAGTTAATTGACTTTTTAATTATCCATGACACTTTAAGGACTAAATAATTAGTTTTAATAAAGTACGGGGCTAAGTTATAATATTTAAATCTTCATTAACATAGGGGACTTTATTATTTGTTTTTTGAAGGAGAATTTGTACATGCAACAATCTTTATTATTCCTTCACTGAGGAACTTAGAATTCAAATATGGTTTTAAGAATATATATATATAAAGGATTCAATTCTGTGTCTGAAAAAACAAAAGACTCAATATTTCATATGCGAAATTAAGTTAATAAAATGAAAGAAAAGAAAATTATTTATACTTTGGACCACAAAAATTACATATAACTGAAAATCTCAATTACAGCAACAGTTGAATTGTTTGGTGGGAATTCGTCAAGATTGTTTTCATTTGGGCTTGTGGTTGTGTTTGGTTGCCAAGAAAAAAGAGATATATTGCATGGCTCATAAAATTCCGCCTCTCTCTATGAATATAATAAGCCATATACTTAGCTGACTTTGAAAAGTCCTCTTTTACGTTTCTTTGTTTTTTTTGAACACTGAAAGAGGAGAAAGAGGGTTCTGTTTATTGTTTTGTAGTTGTTTTTGATCGAGTAATAATCTCTTCTTTTATTCTACTGAAATTCTTGACGTTTTGGCTCTTTTTTCTTGTCTAGAAAATTGAGGGAAAGTAATAGAGATAAGTCATATCACTCTCATTTGGACAACCACTCTATCATCCTCCTTATCATATTAATTTTCAGCTCCTATTTTCTACAAGGCTGCCCCCCTACATGACCTTACTTTCTTCCTTCTTTGTCCCATTCCTTTCTTTCGTCTTCCATCATGCCGTGAGTTTAGGGGTTTTTTTTTGTTCTTCCTTCTTTTTCCCATTCCTTTCTTTCTCCTTTTATCATGCATGCCGTGATTTTAAGGTTTTTATTTTAAGTGTTTGAATAAGTAGTTGTTTTTTAAAATATTGTTTTATTTTAAAATATATTAAAATAATATTTTATTTATTTTTTAAAAATTATTTTAGGATACAAAAAATTATTTTTAAAAAAAATAAAAAACAAACACGCTATTTCTTTTCTTAATTCGCTGTCGTGATTTCAGGTCCTCCTTTCCTGCCTTATTTGCAAAAGCATGAAAAAAAAAATTTAAAATCAAACAAGCATGGCTCTTAAAAACTAAAATTCAAAATATTATTAAAGTGTTTGAATGAATAATAATTTCATCAATATTTTAAAATTTTTTGGTTATTATATTATTAAAGTGTCCAAAGAAATTCCAAATAAAAGAGAAAAAAATCCCATTCAAAGAAATAAAAGCAGAGTATTTTTATCAGAAATAGGACATCACATATTCATATTTTTATCTTTACTCTCCTCCGATCTTTCAATGTCTTCTTCCGTTTCTGCAGCCTCCCTCAACCTCTCCTTCTATTTCCACGTCCCTCCCTTACTCTACTTTCTTCCCCTATCTTAATGTGCAGATAAGGTTGAGCAAGTGGCGATAATCTATTGGTTCCTTGGATTAGCTTGTCACCATGTCACAAAAAGATTTAAAATTCTCCTTTCATTTGCTCACATTGTACTATTCGTCCTTTCTCATAAATTTGTTTTTTTTTAAAAAACTGAAATTTGTAATTATAATATGTAATTATAATTTTCAAGGGCAAGCACAACAACTCAAGAGCAAACCAACTCGATGAAATAGCAAAAAAAAAAAACTTGAAGAACTGAAATAAAATAAAACCACAAAAGAGGAATGAAGACTTTTAAAATAAAACCACAAAAGACTTTTAGTTTCATTCTTTGTTGAGTTCGTTCCTGCAAGTCTTTTCTCTTGTTGATCTGTTTTTTTTTTTTAAAAAAAAAAACTAAAAAAACTTTGACCGATCATAGCTTAGGTTAATTATATTTGTTGTTGGAAGCGAGCTGGTATCACCCATTGAGGCGTCTAAGTGATTATCGCAACCTTTCATTCGTTTCTTTCTTTGCGTGAGTACTTTTACACCTTGTTTTTCTTTATTTGTTTGTCACTGTCCCTATATTATCTTAATTATGTCATCAAAATGCATTTTTAATGGGAATTACTGCTTTAACTCACAAGTGTCAGTTAGAATCCATGTAAACTATTTTATTGGAATATACCTAGGGGGTAGGGGTGTTAAAAAAACCAATTAACTGAGAAAACTGAAAAAACCAATGAAAAATTAACTGAGAAAACCAAATCGAGATAAAAAACTGATTAAACTGATTTTTAAAACCATAATGCAGATTCGAGGGCAAGCACAACAACTCAAGAGCAAAGCATCTCGATGAAATAGCAAAAGAAAAAGACTTGAAGGACTGAAATAAAATAAAACCACAAAAGAGAGATTCAAAAGAGAGACTCTGAATGCCATCAAAAACATAGTTCTTTTAGCTTCTTTTTTTTTTTTTTAAATAATGTAATAGGTCAATCATATTACGTGAGTGTGTGACACAGAGATAGTCATCATGGAAAATTACTTTTAATTGCTTTTTTGCAAGTCTTTTTTCTTGTTGATCTGTTTTTTTTTTTAACCAAAAAAAAAACTAAAAAGAACTTTGACCTATCATAACTTAGGTTAATTATATTTGTTGTTGGAAGCGAGCTGGTATCATCCATGGAGACGTCTAAGTGATTATCCTGAACCTTTCATTCGTTTCTTTCTTTGCTAGGTGAGTACATATTATTATTATTTTTATTTGTTTGTTTGTCACTGGCTCTATATTATCTTAATTATGTCATCAAAATGCATTTTTAATGGGAATTACTTATACCTTGCCCTGTTGCTTTTGAAGCTGGATTCCATACAGAGCTAAAGGCCTTCTCCTTTTCTTCCTCCCGCTATTTCATTGAGCATTCAGTACCAGTGCCTTTCGCACATATTTTCCCAAATTAAGGTAATGAAATTCCTATTCCCATTCTCTCTGCGCCTGTTTTACTTGTAGTGACTCACTCTCACGTTCTGTATCCTTATTTCTCTGATTTTCAGACCTGCGGAAAATGGCTATCGAAAGTGCTGGTGGATCCATTATAGCTATGCTAGCAGAACTCATGGTGGAACCAGTAGGAAGGCAGTTCCGTTACATGTTCTGTTTCAACAATTTTGTTGAAGAATTCAAAGAACGAAAGGAGAACCTTGCTTTAGCACTAGATGGTCTGCAAAAAGATGTCGAAGCTGCTGAAAGGAATGCTGAAGAAATTAAGAAAGGTGTCAAAAAGTGGCTGGAAGATGCAAACAACGAAATTGAAGCTGCGAATCCCTTGGAAAATGAAATAGGAAAAAATGGCAAATGCTTTACTTGGTGCCCAAACTGCATGCGACAATTCAAGTTGAGCAAGGCACTGGCCAAGAAGTCGGAGACTTTCAGAAAACTTGGAGAAATTAGCGAAAAGTTTAAAACAGTGGCCCACAAAGCTCATCCTCAGCCCATAGAATTTCTCCCATCAAAGGAATTCACGCCCTCAGAATCGTCAAAAGAAGCATTGAAACAGATCATGAAAGCTCTCAAAGATGACAACGTCAATATGATCGGACTGTACGGCATGGGAGGGGTGGGTAAAACCACCCTGGTGAAAGAAGTAGGCAGGAGAGCCAAAGAGTTGCAGCTTTTTCCTGAAGTTTTGATGGCTACGGTGTCCCAGAATCCAAATGTCACAGACATCCAGGATCGACTGGCAGATAAGTTAGGTCTGGATATTAAAGAAAAGAGTAAAGAAGGGAGAGCAGATCGATTATGGCAGAGACTGAAGCAAGTGGAGAAGATGCTTATTATCCTGGATGATGTTTGGAAACATATTGACTTGAAAGAGATAGGGATCCCATTTGGTGATGATCACAGGGGTTGTAAGATTCTTCTAACAACACGTCTTCAAGGCATATGTTCTTCTATGGAGTGCCAGCAAAAAGTGTTTTTAAGAGTCTTACCTGAAGATGAAGCATGGGATTTATTCAGAATCAATGCAGGTTTACGTGATGGGGACTCTACCTTGAACACAGTGGCAAGGGAGGTTGCGAGAGAATGCAAAGGCTTGCCTATAGCACTTGTGACAGTGGGAAGGGCTCTAAGAGATAAATCTGCAGTTCAGTGGGAAGTAGCGTCTAAACAGCTCAAAGACTCTCAATTTCCGCGCATGGAACAATTTGATGAACAAAAAAATGCTTTTACATGTCTTAAGTTGAGCTATGAAAATTTGAAGCACGAGGAAACCAAGTTATGTTTCTTGCTATGCAGTTTATTTCCAGAAGATTATGACATTCCAATTGAGGACTTGATGAGATATACAGTTGGCTATTGGTTACATCAAGATGAGGAGCTCATTGAAGATGCAAGGAAACAAGTTTATGTGGCAATCGAAAACCTCAAAGATTGTTGCATGCTGTTGGGCACTGAAACTGAAGAGCATGTGAAAATGCATGACTTGGTTCGTGACTTTGCTATTCAGATAGCATCATCAGAAGAATATGGATTCATGGTAAAGGCTGGCATTGGGTTGGAGAAGTGGCCAATGAGCAACAAAAGCTTTGAAGGTTGTACAACAATTTCGTTAATGGGCAATAAACTAGCAGAACTTCCTGAAGGATTGGTATGTCCACGGCTCAAAGTTCTATTATTAGAAGTGGATTATGGTTTGAATGTTCCTCAGAGGTTTTTTGAAGGGATGAAAGAAATTGAAGTTTTGTCTCTGAAGGGAGGGCGTTTGTCATTGCAATCACTTGAACTCTCAACGAAACTTCAATCGTTGGTGTTGATCTGGTGTGGATGCAAGAACCTCATTTGGTTGAGAAAGATGCAGAGACTTAAGATTCTTGGTTTTATACATTGCTTATCCATTGAAGAATTACCTGATGAAATAGGAGAGCTCAAGGAGTTAAGGTTGTTGGATGTGAGAGGTTGTCGAAGGCTAAGAAGGATCCCTGTGAATTTGATTGGAAGGTTGAAGAAGTTAGAAGAGCTGTTGATTGGGGGTCGCAGCTTTGAGGGATGGGATGTTGATGGATGTGACAGCACAGGAGGAATGAATGCAAGCCTAAAAGAACTAAACTTGTTGTCTCATTTAGCTGTATTATCATTGAGGATACCGAAGGTTGAATGCATTCCCAGAGATTTTGTTTTTCCCAGCTTGCTCAAATATGATATAAAATTATGGAATGCTAAAGAATATGATATAAAGCTTAGGGATCAGTTTGAGGCAGGACGATACCCAACCTCGACAAGATTAATTTTGGGAGGTACATCCTTAAATGCGAAGATATTTGAGCAGTTGTTTCCTACGGTGTCTCAAATTGCTTTTGAGAGTTTAGAGGGTTTAAAAAATATAGAATTGCACTCTAATCAGATGACCCAAAAAGGCTTCTTACATAAATTAGAATTTGTAAAAGTGAGGGATTGTGGGGATGTTTTCACTCTGTTTCCAGCAAAATTGCGGCAAGTTTTGAAAAATCTAAAGGAGGTGATTGTTGATAGCTGTAAATCAGTGGAGGAGGTATTTGAATTGGGTGAGGATGATGAAGGAAGCAGTGAGGAGAAGGAGCTGCCGTTGCTGTCATCTATAACACTGTTACAGCTGTTATGGTTACCTGAGCTCAAATGCATCTGGAAGGGGCCCACCAGACATGTCAGCCTCCAAAATCTAAATCTTCTGGATTTGTATTCTCTCGACAAACTGACATTTATCTTCACAGCGTCCCTCGCTCAAAGTCTACCAAAGCTAGAAAGACTTGACATAAGTGATTGTGGTGAATTGAAGCATATTATCAAAGAAGAGGATGGTGAAAGGAAAATAATTCCAGAGTCCCCTGGCTTCCCAAAATTAAAAAATATCTTCATAGAAGACTGTGGTAAACTGGAATATGTGCTCCCTGTCTCTGTGTCTCCAAGTCTTCTGAACCTGGAAGAGATGCGGATTTTTAAAGCTCATAATTTAAAGCAAATATTTTTCAGTGTCGAAGATTGTCTCTACAGAGATGCCACCATCAAGTTCCCTAAGCTAAGAAGATTGTCTCTTTCAAATTGCAGCTTTTTTGGTCCAAAGAATTTTGCTGCCCAATTGCCTTCTTTGCAAATTCTAGAAATTGATGGCCACAAAGAATTGGGAAATTTGTTTGCACAGCTCCAGGTACGTCCTTTATATTTCTCCAACAATTTTTTTCCTTTTTAATTTAAATTTTCTTTGCACAAAATTCCTTTTTTTTTTCCTTTTCAATACGAAGTTAATTATTGAGTAAAATCCTTTAGCCATCCTTTAGCCATCCAGTTGATTTCTTCCTTTAAATTTCTGAAACTGAAGTAATTGATAAGTGGAGATAAATCCTTTAGCCATCCACTAAATTTAAAAGGAGTTGTCTAACTGTATCATTCCCTGTCTCTTGACGCAGGGCTTAAGAAGTAAGAAATTAATTATTGAGTCTCTTTCAGTCCTGCAACTTCTGATTTCATATTCCCATGCCCTATTGCCATGTCTACTTATATCCTTTTGTTGATAAGTTTTTGGCTGAAGTATTGGGGACAATTCGTTCATCTATTTATCAAAATTATACATGGAAATATAATGCTTGGAGTCCCTGCCTGACATGTTACCAAAATTGTACTTGGAAACATCTATTTACCAATATATGTTACATATTCCAAAGTGCACAAAATTTATTAGGAAGTATATCTTACAATTTGGTATCCTTGTTTTCTTTCGATGCAGGGGTTGACAAATTTGGAAACATTACGCTTGAGCTTCCTGCTGGTGCCTGACATTAGGTGTATATGGAAGGGTCTTGTGCTGAGCAAATTGACTACTTTGGAGGTGGTTAAGTGTAAGAGACTGACACATGTATTCACATGTAGCATGATTGTCAGTCTAGTTCAACTGGAAGTTCTAAAGATATTGTCCTGTGACGAATTAGAGCAAATCATTGCTAAGGATGATGATGAAAACGACCAGATATTGTTAGGAGATCATCTCCGATCTTTATGCTTTCCCAAATTGCGTCAAATTGAGATAAGAGAATGCAACAAGTTGAAGAGCCTCTTCCCAATAGCCATGGCTTCAGGTCTCCCAAATCTCCGAATACTTAGAGTAACAAAATCATCTCAATTATTGGGAGTATTTGGGCAAGAAGATCATGCTTCACTTGTCAACGTTGAGAAGGAGATGGTGCTTCCTAATCTGTGGGAGCTGTCGCTAGAACAATTATCAAGTATTGTCTGTTTTAGTTTCGGATGGTGTGATTATTTCTTATTCCCTCGTTTGGAGAAGTTCAAGGTCCTTCAATGTCCAAAGCTGACCACAAAATTTGCTACTACACCAGATGGTTCAATGAGTGCTCAATCAGAGGTGCTGCTGATTTGACTTGATTTCTTGCCTCTCTTTTTAGTGTATTTGTTTCTTGTTTCGCTCAATAATAAGATTTACAAGTTAAAATGAGCATGCCATGCTTGAATTGGTTTACAGGTATCCGAAGTAGCTGAAGATTCAAGCATTAATAGAGAGTGGACCAGAAATAAGGGGTGGAAAGAAGATGGAGAGACTCATGTCTTTGAGCTATGAATATATTTGGACTTGATGCTGTACTATTTGTTCAAAAGTTTGATATCATGTTTTCCTAGCAGAACAATCTCATGTTGAATGGCTTTTCCGAGCAGATACCTTGCTGGCTTTTGCTAGAGATTCTAAATATTCCTCTGATTTCTATTTGTTTGCTGCTTACAAACCCTTTCATAAGCTACATGCCTAATCTGGTAGCTTTTGTGAAACCTAAAGCTGATAGATTTTAAATCTCAGACCATACTGTAGGACACAATCTGTAGAAAAATTGTTGAATTGATGTCTCAAGAAGCTGCTGATGTGGAGCCTGCTGATGTGGATGCTGATAAGAGTTTTAGATTTAATAAAACACTTATTGATTTGAAATTATCAAGATCTATTAAGATTGACATAAATCTTCTTTATTTTGTTATGATCTTCTTAGATTCTTTTACGTAACAACAGCAGATTGAGCTGCTTGTTACTTGCATTTCTGTTTCTCTTGTTGCTTAAATAAGACCTCTAATGATCAATAAAGTCGTGAAGTTTTCAGAACAAGTGTGTTAATTGCTAGCCTCTGCATTTTATTCTGTCAAAATCCTTCAAATTGGTATAAGAGCCTATTTCTTTCTTGAGAGATCTGTGAGGTTGAGAGCTTAAACACTTATCATCTTTCAAAAAACCCAACCAATGCAAAATGAGTTCAGAAGCCTCTGTGATTGTGATGGCACCACCAGTGTTTGATGGAACAAATTATGAAGTGTGGGTTGTTCAAATAGAAGCTTACCTTGATGCTAATGATCAGTGGGAAGCCATTGAAAATGCATATGAGGTTCCTCCTTTGCTTGACAATCCAACTATAGCTCAAATGAAAAATCACGAGTGTAAGCAAAGGAAATCAAAGGCAAAAGCTAACTTATTTGCAACTGTTTCTTCTTCAATCTTCACTAGAATTATGACACTAAAAACAACAAATGAAATTTGGAACTTCCTGAAAAAGGAGTATGAAGGAAATGAACGAGTGAAGGGCATGCAAGTTCTAAATCTAATCAGAGAATTTGAGATGCAAAGAATGAAGGAATCAGAAACCATCAAGGATTACTATGACAGACTTCTTGACATTGTAAACAAAGTAAGGCTTCTTGGTACTGATTTCTATTCTAGAATTGTTCAAAAAATTCTTGTCACAGTTCCTGAAAAATTTGAAGCATGGTATGGCTATAAACCAAAGTTTCAGAATTTAAAAACTTTTGGTTGTCTTTGTTTCTCTTATATTCCGCAGGTTAAGAGAGACAAACTTGATAAAAAGACAGAACCTAGGATCTTTGTAGGCTACAGTTCAATTTCAAAAGCCTATAGGATTTCTTCCACAAGACAACAAAGTAATTGTTAGCAGGAACATCCAATTCTTTGAGTCAGAAAGCTAGAACTGGGAGAATAATAAGCTTGAATTCCAAGAGGAGAATGCTGACATTGATGATGAATCTGTTACAAAAACCAGATTACTCTCTGATATCTATCAGAGTTGCATTGTTGCAATAATTGAACCTACAGGATATGTAGAAGCTGTTGCAGATCAACATTGGATGACTGCAATGAAGGAGGAGCTTATGATGATTGAGAAAAATCAGACTTGGATGCATATAAAAAGGCTATAGGAGTCAAATGAGTTTATAGGACCAAGTTTAACGCTGACGGTTCTATAAACAAATACAAAGCAAGGCTTGTTGTCAAAGGATATGCTTAGATGTTTGGGGTGGATTTCTCTGAAACTTTTGCTCTGGTTGCTAGGCTTGATACTATAAGAATGCTACTTGCTCTTGCTGCTCAAAATGGCTGGATTATACATCAAATGGATGTCAAATCTGCTTTCTTAAATGGATATTTAGGAGGAGGAAATATTTGTGGAGCAGCTTGAAGGTTTTGTCGTTCAAGGAGAAGAGGAGAAAGTATATCTACTGAAAAAGGCTCTTTATGGTTTAAAGCAAGCACCAAGGGCTTGGTATAGCAGGATTGATACACATTTTTTAGACTTAGGCTTTACAAAAATCTAAGTGAATTTACACTCTATCTCAGGAAAGTAAATGATGAATTACTTATGGTTTCTCTTTATGTGGATGACTTACTTGTGACAAAAAGTAACATGAAGCAGATTGATGTGTTCAAAAGAGAAAAGGAGGATGTTTTTGAGATGACTGACATGGGAAAGATGACATTCTTTCTTGGCATGGAAGTTAAACAAAAGGAGAATGAAATCTTCATATGACAACAAAAATATGCCAAAGAGATTTTAAAGAAGTTCAACATGGAAGAGTGCAGACCAACATAAACACCAATGAATCAAAAGGAGAAATTTGCAAAGAAGATGGAGTTGCAAAGATTGATGAAAAACTCTACAGAACCTTAATAGGATGCTTGATGTATCTCACTGCAACAAGACCAGACATTATGAATGCTACAAGTATACTTTCAAGGTATATGCATTGTGCAAGTGAAATTCATTTTCAAACAGCAAAAAGAATTGTCAGATACATCAATTGACTATAGATTGAGGTTTTGTCAAGTTAAAAACTTCATACTCCATGGTTATTCTGACAGTAATTGGACCAGCTGTGTTGATGACATAAGGAGTACTTCAAGTTATTGTTTTAGCTTTGGATCTGTTATTTTTTCATGGAGCTCTAAGAAGCAAGAAGTCATAGCTCAATCCACAGCAGAAGCAGAGTATGTAGTATCTACTACTGCCATGAATCAGGCCATTTGGATTAGAAAATTGATGGCTGATCTGCAGATGGAGCAAAAGGAAAGCACACGGATACTTGTAGACAATCAAGCTGCAATTTCAATCGCAAAAAATCCTGTGTTTCATGGCAAAATGAAACACTTTAAAATGAAACTCTATTTCCAAAGAGAAGTACAAAAAGAAGGTGAAATACAACTGATCTACTGCAAAACAGAAAATTAAAATGCTGATATTCTGACTAAGCCACTTCCTAAAGCTAAGTATGACTTCTTAAGACAAAGACTTGGAATCTGCAGCTTCAAAGCCAAAGAGGAATGTTGAATTGATGTCTCAAGAAGCTACTGATGTGGAGCCTGCTGATGTGGATGCTGATAAGAGTTTTAGATTTAATAAAACACTTGTTGATTTGAAATTGTCAAAATCTGTTAAGATTGACATTGACATAAATCTTCTGTATTTTGTTATGATCTTCTTAAATTCTTTTACGTAACAATAGCAGATTGAGCTGCTTGTTACTTGCATTTTTGTTTCTCTTATTGCTTAAATAAGACCTATAATGATCAATAAAGTTGTGAAGTTTTCAGAACAAGTGTGTTAATTGCTAGGCTCTGCATTTTATTCTGGCAAAATCCTACAAAAATGCTTCCCTCACTGATTTTTCTTTTCCTTTTGTGTTGGATTTGAAGCTGTTTTCATTAGCTAAGAGTATCCCCAACCCCAGCTTCTTTCTAAGCATGTTTTCCTACCAGATTAAGCTACCCTCGCTAATTTCTTGTGAAACCTAAAGCTGACATATTTTAAATCTCAGACCATACTGTAGAACAGTAATTTCTTGCTCGCCTCCCCCCATATGATTAGCTTCTTTCTAAGCTGTGGTGTTGGAAATCAAGAGCATGTTTAACATGATGTTTTACTTTGAATTATAATTTAAAAGTTGTTTTTTATAAATAATTTATGAAAAAAATAAATTAAAATAACCATAAGTTATAAGCATTATTTGTAAAAAAAATGACTCAAATTAACTCTTTTTAATAACAAAAAATTTAGTATATAACCACAAACTAAATTTAGTAAATAACCACAAAAATTTTAATTAGTATATAACCACAAACTCAAATTACTACTTCTTGAAATCTCCTTGTTGTAATCTTAATTATGTATACCTCGTATTATAATCTAAATTCAAACATTTGTTATTCTTACCATAACTAATTTTATTGTATATCAAGACTCAAGTTGTTATGCATTAAACTATTCTCATATAATGTAATCCTTTCTTAGGTGTAGAAAAGTTTAATATGGTCCTTGAAGTTTTTGTTACATGGAATAAGAAGATTTCGACTTATCTAACTATGTGTGAATAACGGTATCTGCTTGTTTACCCATGTATTGTAATGTAATGTTGCTTAGGCGATTTCACGGAGATTCATGTTTTTGAGCTGTGGAGCTGCGAATATGTTTTTGATTGGTAGTAAGTAATTCCTACTGTTTCATTGGCAATGGGATACAAATTGGCTTCACATCGTAACAGTCTTATTTACCAAATGTTAGTTATTAAACTTGTTTATCAAGATTAAGTGTATTGAAGTTAGTTCAACGAATAATCATCCATATTAGAAATACTATGAATCTAGAAATACTATGAATCTAGTAGTACTATGAATCTAGAGTAAGTATTGAAGAGTCTAATATTAATTAAGTACCTTGAATATTGTAAAAGACATTTTATAATGTCTATATATATTGTATGGATTTGATAACGAAAGATGTTAGAGTACCATTGTTTAGTGTATTGTATTCCACCAAAATTGTGTGAGTAGTGATCACTTCTCTATTCTGTCATTGTTTTTCCAACAAAGTGGTATCAGAGCTTGAGAGTAGATATGGCTTCCAACAACAACAATTCTCAATTTCATATTCCCCGTCTTACCAAATAAAACTATGATATGTGGTGTATTCAATACAAGGCACTACTAAGATCACAAGAGTTATGGGAGTTAATTGAAGATGGTTATACTGAACCAAAATCAACAAGAGAAGAGGCAGCAATGAGTAATGCAGAAAGACAAACATTGAGAGAATCAAGGAAGAAGGATAATAAGGCGTTATTCACCATTTATCAAGGACTTGATGAAGCAACTCTTGAGATGGTGGCACCAGCAAAGACGTCAAAGGAGGCATGGGAAATGCTTAACAAGACTTATAGTGGAGTTAAAAAGACAAAAAGGGTACAATTGCAAGCATTGAGAGGAGACTTTGAGAAGTTGAGTAAAGAAAGTAATGAGACAGTTTCAGATTACTTCACAAAAGTAATCTCTGTGGTTCACCAGATGAGAAGGAATGGTGAAAATATTGATGATGTTCGTGTGATGGAGAAACTTTTGAGGTCTTTGGATTCAAAGTTTGATCATGTGGTCGTAGCAATTGAAGAATCAAAGAATTTGGAAGATCTGACAGTAGAAGAATTAATAGGATCTCTGCAAGCCCATGAGTAGAAAATTGATAGAAGAGGAGAAGGTAGATCTCTTCAACAAGCATTGCAGACAAAGTTAACTGTGAAGAATGTTAATGAATCTGGCAGAGGAGCATTTCAAAGAGGAAGGTTCATTCATAGAAGAGGAAGAGGAGGAAGATCATTCCGAAATCAAGAATCTCATGGAGCACGAAATCAAAATTTTAATTTCAGAGGCCGTGGCAGAAGCAGAGGAAGAAGTCATAAAGGATATTCAAATTGGAGGAATAATCATGCAAACGTACAATGTTATAATTGTAAAGAGTATGGTCATTTTGCTTCAGATTGCTCACAACACAAATTTGAAGACAAGAATGTCAACTTTGCTGAGAAAGAAATTGATTATGAAGAGCCTGCATTATTGTTGGCCTGTGGAAAATTTGATGGCAGCAACTTCAACACCTCGTATCTAGATACAGGAGCATCAAATCATATGTGTGGTATGAAGGAAGCATTTGTTGATATCGATGAAAGTTATAAAGGTAACATTACCTTTGGAGATCTTTCTCAAAGACTAGTTGAAGAAAGAGGTAGAATTCTTATTGAACTTAAGAATGGTGAGCAGAAGTTCATATCAGAAGTTTTTTATGTTCCAGACAAGAAAAACAACATTCTGAGTTTGGGGAAATTTCTAGAGAAAGGCTTTGAAGTGCAGATGAAAGACAAGAATTTGAACATTTTTGATGAGTCTGGAGCTGCAATTGCTTCAATTAAAATGACTAGAAATAGGATGTTCCCTCTGGATCTTAGCATATATCTGTCAAAATGTTTTAAGGCAGAAATCTCTAACATGAAGAATTTGTGGCATCTGCGATATGGACATTTGAATTGTGGATGTATCAGCCCCAATTTTACTATTAGTTTATCTGTTAATCTTCCCTCCTATAAAGGGTAGATGAAGCATAAATTTTTTTTCTCTCTCGCCGAAATTTCGTTAGAAATTTCGGCAGAGTCTCTCTTATACCAAGAGATCCCAAGTTATCGACAATGTACCCTACACACATCTAGAATTACATCTCATCCATAATCACATCCATGTTTAGTACAATCAACTGCATAATTCATTCCAGATTATGTTTAGGACCATAATTATTCCCAAACTCCATCTTACATCACACGCAATAAGTTAATAATTAAAAGAGCCAATTCGAGCACGAAGATTTCATATACATATATATATATAACACAACATAGTTTAATATTCTAACACAATCTAGTACACTCTAATATCCCAAGCATATGTTGATACATTTAATATTTCAAAACAAAATATTATGAATATAATATTCTATACAGGTTACATGTTTATTGCATAACAAAATTACACCACAAATCCTTAAGTTCCTAACTTATACAAAAAGGGATCAAAGAACTTAAAATCTATTCCTGACGTGAATGGGAGGGACCTGCAAAAATATAAATTTACCATATAATTAAAAACAAATGATTAAAATACAAGTAATCTACAGAAGAAAAATTAACAGCATATCTATCTACTAAAATCATATGAGATTCTCAATACAACCATAAACCCCTTTTAAAGGTTATAAAAATTTTTGTTTCTGTTGACTACTTCTCCCCCCTTCAACATCAAAAAGACTATTGCTGACACCAATGACCTCCATCAGTGTCTTTAGTTGCCCGTCTCAGGAACAACTAATCAGTTTCATGAAAATGCCAACACGAACGTAACCGTTTATGTCATTAACTATTTTAAAACTAAAATAGTAAATCACTGTTCCATATTACCTTGGGAGGTTTTCAGGTATGCCGATGTCAAGAATTCTCGACATTATTAGCTTTCACCTCAGAAAGCTAATCAAGTCTATAAATTTTGCCGATATCGACGTCACTCACCGATATCATTAACTATTCTGAAACGAATAGTTAATCAAGTTCATAAATTTTGCCGATATCAACGTCACCTGCTGATATCAATAACTATTATGAAACCGAATAGTTAATCAAGTGTATAAATTTTTTCGATATCGACGTCACCTGCTGATATCATTAACTATTCTGAAACCGAATAGTTAATCAAGTTTATAATTTTTACCGGTATCGACGTCACCTGCCGATATCATTAACTATTCTGAACCCGAATAGTTAATCAAGGTTTATATTTCTCCTCCCATGTACCGGTAATGCCGATGTTAACTAGCTTGGTTAACATCATTAGCCTCCTATATCAGGGACAGACAAATCAAATTCGAGAAACAGTCATTATCAAGATTTGTTGTTACTGTTCATTTTGTCCAAAAGAACCCATAAACTAAATCTAGTCCTTCGATTCTATTTTTTTCCCCCATCATTTTACCTTTCCTTTCCCTCTTTTCTTTTCCTCATCAATAAGCACCAAATTTTTATAATTCAATAGTTGGTTAAACTAATTATTAACTAGAGGAGATATAGGTACCAAATACCTACCTGCTGTAGACGCTCGACTTGCGTTCCCCTATGGTTGTTGTACTCCTCCCGCGGTTCCTCCTGAAACCACAAACACCCATCATTATTCCATATTAGTCCACATATCACACGCAACAGCAACAATGGAAATAATATTCATTTCTCTTTTACTCATCTTTTCTTTCTCACTTACATTCCTCATTATTATCCTTTAACTTTTCAGCTCATTAGTAGTCCAAGTGGACATCATAAATTCAATTTTGATCACAGTTTATTCTTTTTGAAGATCAAGACACACTTTATGAAGGGCAAGAAAACAAATTCTACCCTTAATATGGCTAAATTTCATCGTTTTGTCTACTTGGCCGAATCTGCCAACAGGGGTGGCAACTTGACCTCTCCTCAGATTTTTATCTGTATCTGGAGTTCCAGGACTCCAAATTAGGCGAGGTCATACTCGTTGGAAAGCTAACACTCCCGGCTACAACTTCTATGTGGGGACCCTCCCTGGATTCTGTAGTTTTCAGGTCCAAATTTCCCCAGGAAACAGGGCAACGAACCTGCCCTGTTTTGCTAATGGAGAAAGTATCTACAATTCATCTTAAATCCCTGCTTCCTCATCACTCACAACCATGCCTTCCCTTTATTCATGGCATTCCCATCTCATTTTCCGTCCTCTTAAGGTCACTTGTACCAAATTAATTAATTAAGCACATCATAAGTTCTCATTCCCTCTCTGTAGTATCCCAGAAGAGAATGTGCCCAAGGGAACCAAAAGTTCCCTTCCTCTCTTTTATGCACTCATTTCTTCTTCTTCTTTAAGGCACTTAGATTATTCTAATCCATTTAACCTCACTCATTTCTGCATTTTCCCAGCATTTTATGTTAAAGAACCCTAATTCCCAATTCAAGAAAAGCATAAACTTCTAATCAAATTGAAGTTGATTTCATAGAAATTGGAATTTGAACTCCTTACTTGGATGGAAATCTAAACTTTACTTCACAAATTTAGAAGAATCTTAGCCTTCTTCTCCTTGTATATAGTCAGCCACTCTTCCCCCTCTTTTCTCCACCAATTCTTCACTTTTCTTCTTGTTAATTCTTCCACCCGATTGTGTTCCTCCACTTAATAATTCCAAGGCTTATTTGGGTATACTAATTTTAGGTGTTTACTCCTAGTTTTGATGAAGGAAAAATCTGAAACTCTCCCCCCCTCCTTCTTCTTATTATCAGCCGGCCATTGATGAGAGAAGGGATGGGTATTTATAGTCCCATCTCTTCTTAATTCCATGTTAGCCCTATCTTTCACCCTTTTTTCTTATTATCAGCCGGCCATTGATGAGAGAAGGGATGGGTATTTATAGTCCCATCTCTTCTTAATTCCATGTTAGCCCTATCTTTCACCCTTTTTTCTTTATTATTATTATTATTATTATTATTATTATTATTATTATTATTATTTATATTATATTATAACAACATTTTGAATTATTATAAACCTCCCCCTCTTTGTATACTTTATTCTCGGGCTTCACATTCTTCCCTCCTAATAAAAATTTCGTCCATGAAATTTAAACTGCATACCTGACTCAAGGAATAGGTGGGGGTATTTTTCCTTAATCTCTAATTCTCTCTCCCACGTTTCTTCCTCAATTTGTGAGTTCCTCCACAACACTCTGACTAGTGATACTCTTTTATTCCTCAATGTTTTTTCACTCCGATCCATGATCTTGATTGGCCTGGTCTCGAGTGTCAAGTCTTCTTTTACTTCCATAGGAATTGGAGGTAACACTCGGGAAGGATCCACTTCCGCCTTCCGTAATAGTGATACATGGAATAACTTGTGAATCTTCTCTAGGTGTGTCGGTAGCTTCAAGCGGTAAGCAACCGGCCCTATCCTAGTTATCACCTCAAATAGGCCAATGTACCTCCGAGCAAGCTTTCCTTTCATTCCAAACCGAATGATGCCCTTCCACGGTGCCACCTTTAAGAATACTCTATCCCCTATTTGGAATTCTAAAGGTCTCATCCGGTTATTTGAATAACTCTTCTGTCTATCTTGAGCTTCCTTCATTCTTTGCCTAATCACCCTTACTTTATCAGATGTTATTTGTACCATTTCAGGACCCAGGAGTTTCCTTTCTCCAATTTCATCCCAGCATATCGGAGTGTGACATTTTCTCCCATAAAGGGCTTCATATGGAGCCATCCCGATAGTAGCATGGTAACTATTATTATACGTGAACTCTACCAACGGTAACAAGTCTTCCCAGTTTCCCCCAAACTCTAGCACACATGACCTTAGAAGGTCTTCAAGTGTTTGGATAGTTCTTTCAGATTGGCCATCTGTCTAGGGGTGAAATGTCGTGCTCAGGTTCACCTCGGTTCCCAAAGCTCATTGTAAGCATGGCCATAACCTCGAGGTAAATCTCGGGTCTCAATCTGACACCATTGATATAGGCACTCCGTGTAGTCTAATCACTTCGTTCACGTATAATTTAGCTAACTTGTCTACGGGGTCTGTCATTTTGATGGGCAAGAACAGAGCCGACTTTGTCAGTCGATCTACCACTACCCATATATCATCATTGCCCTTTTTCCCCCTTGGCAATCCGGTTACAAAGTCCATGGCTATATTTTCCCATTTCCATTCTGGAATTGGTAGTGGTTGTAATTCTCCTGCCGGCCTTTGATGTTCTATCTTCACCTATTGGCATATCCCACATCTTGACACATATTCCGCTATCTCCTTCTTCATATTTGGCCACCAGTAATACTCCTTGAGATCCCTATACATCTTGGTACTCCCAGGATGGGTTGCAAACCAAGATTCATGAGCTTCCTTCAATATCTCACCCTTTAAGGTCCTATTCTTAGGTACGTAAACTCGTTTTCCCATCGCCACCAATCCTCCCGGCAACACTTGAAGGGATAACTCTTTGCCTTGCTTTATCTTTTCCTTGATTTTCCCTACACCCTCATCCGCCAACTGAGCTTCTAGAACTTTATCTCGTAACACCGATTTGATCTTCATATGAGCTAGTAGTGATCCTTCAGGACCCACACTTAATTGTATTCCCATCCTTTTCAATTCCATCACATTCTCTTGTTCCGAAGTTTCTGTATCACCCATCACTACTTTCCCTTTTCGACTTAATGCATCTGCCACTACATTGGCTTTTCCAGGATGGTAATCAATTATGCAATTGTAGTGCTTTATCAATTCCAGCCACCTTCTCTGCCGCATGTTTAATTCCTTTTGCGACATTAAATACATCAAACTTTTATGGTCGGTGAAAATTTGCACTTGTGTTCCATTTAAGTAATGTCTCAATACTAGTAAGGCAAATACTATTGATGCAAGTTCCAAGTCATGGATCGGATAATTCACTTCATGCAGCTTTAACTGTCTGGAAGCATATGCGATCACCTTCCCATGCTGCATTAATACGCATCCCAAACCCCTGCTTGAGGCATCACTGTAAACAATGAACCCTTCTGTTCTAGAAGGGCCAAAACGGGGGCTGATGTAAGCCTTCTTTTCAACTCCTAGAAACTCTCCTGACATTCCTTTGACCAATTTAACCTTACTTCTTTACGAGTCAACTTGGTCAGAGGCGATGCTATTGTAGAAAATCCTTCAATAAACCTCCTATAACACCCTGCGAGGCCCAAGAAACTTCGAATTTCAGCCACATTTGTAGGCTTCTCCCACTTTAGAACTGCCTCTACTTTTCCTGGATCCACACATATTCCTCCAGCTGAGATAACATGTCCCAAAAATATCACCTCCTTGAGCCATAACTCACATTTATCCAATTTCGCATACAATTTATTTTCTCTCAATATTTCTAACACCTTCCTCAAGTGCTTCTCGTGCTCCAGATAAGAGCTTGAATATACCAGTATATCATCAATAAACACTACCACACATTTATCCAAATAAAACCAGAACACTCGATTCATTAGATCCATAAATACTACAGGGGCATTAGTTAACCCAAATGGCATTACTAAAAATTCATAATGGCCACAACGAGTTCTAAAGGCAGTCTTCTGTATGTCCTATTCTCTGATTCTTAATTGATGATACCCCGATCTCAGATTTATCTTCGAGAATACTCTCGCACCCTTCAACTGATCAAACAGGTCATCTATCCGTGGTAGCGGATACTTGTTCTTTATCGTCACTTTGTTCAGTTGACGATAATCGATACATAACCTGAATGTACCATCCTTCTTCTTTACAAATAACATCGGGGCTCCCCAAGGTGAATTGCTCGGCCTTATGAATCCTTTGTCCAACAACTCCTGAAGCTGGATCTTCAATTTGGCTAGTTCTATAGGGGCCATTCTATAAGGGGATTGTGCTATAGGGTTGACTCCTGGAAGAGTCTCAATGGAAACCTCAATTTCCCTGATTGGAGGTAGTCCTGGTAATTCCTCTGGAAACACGTCTGGAAATTCTTTTACAATAGGGATATTTGTTAATTCTATGCTTCCCTTTTTTAATTCTCTCACATGAGACAACTAGGCAGGGCATCCCTTTCTAATCAGTTTTCCGGCCGTCATGACCGAGATTATGGAGTTTGGAATTGCCCTCCTCTCTCCCCTGTATACTACCTTTTTTCCACTCACATCTTGGAGGTTTACAGTCTTTGTGAAACAATCTACTCGTGCTCTATATCTATTTAACCAACCCATTCCCAGTATCAAGTCAAAATCATCTAATGCTAAAGGCATGAGATCCGCCCTTAGCTCTGCCCCCTCAATGTTTAGTATCACTCCTTTGTATACCTCATCAATGTTTATATTTTTCCCCAAAGGTGTACTAACTACCATTCCCACATTCAATCTACTTGGTGACACATTTAAATTTCTAGTAATTCGGTGGGCCACAAAAGAATGACTGGCCCCAAGATCAATAAAGCATAAACTTGTATTAAACTCAATTGTAGTGTACCTGCTACGACATCTGGCATTGCCCCCACATCTTCCTGGGTCATATGGTATATCCTGCCCCGAGTCCTTTCCTCCTGGAATCTGGGTCGGCCTTTGTTAGCACTTGCCCCTAACTGAGTAGGTCGTACAGGCCGTACAGGCCGATCAAATGTCACTGACTGTTGCTGGCTTTGGGTAGCCATCCCCTGTCCATGTACTCCTTCAGTGACTCTATGTGGACATTCTTTCTTTCTATGACCCGTTTCCCCACAATGGAAACAACCTCTTACCAAATACTGGCAATCCCTCCATCGATGCCCTTCCCCTCTACAAATATAGCATTTTCCTGGTGTGGTTGAACAATCCCCGGGGTGTTTCTGATTACATCTCATGCATATCGGGTAGACAGGTCCTCTATGCTCCATGGACCCCCTATAACACTTGCCCCTTGGCGAGTCTGACCTCCCACGGATCCCCCAACATTAACTCGTCTAACTCCTCATGAACTCCCACCATGAACAAAACTCCCCCCTTTTTTCGATAATGGCTCGAATGATGACCCACTCTTTCCTTTTTTCGGAGGAGGATTCCTCCCTATAGGAGGTGTGAAATCCCTTCTTTTGAATCTCGTGGTCTGACTCTGTTCACTTGTTGGCCTTGGTGTGTCATTCATTACTCTTTCTATACCCTGAGCAGCTCGCATTAACTCTCGAATCGACTGAAACTGTATAGCCACCAAAATTAATTTCAGCTCCTGCTCTTTCTCTTTTTGGTGCTGCTAGGAGTAATACCGTTCCTCAAATTCTTCTCGAAAGTTTCTCCACCTCAAATCTTCTCCTGCCCTTCTTTCTCTAATGGTCTCCCATCAGGAGTGGGCACTCTCCGTTAACAACTGGGTCACACAATCTACTCGGGTTTCCTCTAGCACCTGCATCTGATCTATAACCCTTTCTACCTTCCTCAACCAATGCCCTGCTACTTCGGCGTCTTCCTCCCCTGAATAGGTTGTGCAACCCATTTCTCGCATGCCTTTCACCCATTGAACCAGGGTGATTACTCTTTCCGCTCGAGGAGTATAATTGGATGCACCTGCAGCCATCCCTGCTGCTACTGCCTTAACCCATTGCTCGAGAAATGTGGGGTCCGAATAGGGATTCGGGGTGACCGTTGATGTCACTGGCGGTGGCCTGTCTTCTGATCCTTGGCCACCCGGTGTTTCAGCCGGCGACACTTCTGTCCGAGAAGTGATAGGGTCATCCTAATGTCCCCCTGAATCTCCCCTCTCTGAATGGGCCGACACCACAGATTGATGGGAGGCAATGCCCATTAATGGGTCCCTTTCAGTTTCATCCCCAGAAAGTGAGTCATACTCTCTTCTTTGCACAGGGGACAGAACAGCCCTTGCGGCTTGCCGTGTACGAGCCATCCTGCAACATTTTTCCAAAATCACATTAGTATTTCAATCCCTGAAACTGCAACCAAATGCTCTGATACCAACTATAACAGCCCTAATTTTACTATTAGTTTATCCATTAATCTTCCCCCTATAAAAGGTAGATGAAGCATAAATTTTTTTTTCTCTCATCGAAATTTTGTTAGAAATTTCAGCAGAGTCTCCCCTATACTAGGAGATCCCAAGTTATCGACAATGTACCCTGCACACATCTAGAATTACATCTCATCCATAATCACATCCATGTTTAGTACAATCAACTGCATAATTCATTCCAGATTATATTTAGGACCATAATTATTCCCAAACTCCATCTTACATCACACACAATAAGTTAATAATCAAAAGAGCCAATTCGAGCACGAAGATTTCATATATATATATAACACAACATAGTTTAATATTCTAACACAATCTAGTACACTCTAATATCCCAAGCATATGTTGATACATTTAATATTTCAGAAACAAAATATTACGAATATAATATTCTATACAGGTTACATGTTTACTGCATAACAAAATTACACCACAAATCCTTAAGTTCCTAACTTATACAAAAAGGGATCAAAGAACTTAAAATCTATTCCTGACGTTAATGAGAGGGACCTGCAAAAATATAAATTTTCCATATAATTAAAAACAAATGATTAAAATACAAGTAATCTGCAGAAGAAAAATTAACAGCATATCTATCTACTAAAATCATATGAGATTCTCAATACAACCATAAACCCCTTTTAAAGGTTTTTAAAAAAAATTGTTTCTGTTGACTACTTCTCCCCCCTTTAACATCGAAAAGACTGTTGCTGACACCAATAACCTCCACCAGTGTCTTTAGTTGCCCATCCCAAGAATAACTAATCAGTTTCATGAAAATGCCAACACGAACGTAACCATTTATGTCATTAACTATTTTAAAACTAAAATAGTAAATCACTGTTCCATATTACCTTAGGAGGTTTTCAGGTATGCCGATGTCAAGAATTCTCGACATCATTAGCTTTCACCTCAGAAAGCTAATCAAGTCTATAAATTTTGCCGATATTGACGTCACCTGCCGATATCATTAACTATTCTGAAACCGAATAGTTAATCAAGTGTATAAATTTTTCCGATATCAACATCACCTGCCGATATCATTAACTATTCTGAATCCGAATAGTTAATCAAGTGTATAAATTTTACCGGTATCGACGTCACCCGCCGATATCATTAACTATTCTGAACCCGAATAGTTAATCAAGGTTTATATTTCTCATCCCATGTACCGGTAATGCTGATGTTAACCAGCTTGGTTAGCATCATTAGCCTCCTATATCAGGGACAGAAAAATCAAATTCGAGAAACAGTCATTATCAAGATTTGTTGTTACTGTTCATTTTCTCCAAAAGAACCCATAAACTAAATCTAGTCCTTCGATTCTATTTTTTTCTCTCATCATTATACCTTTCTTTTCCCCCTTTTCTTTTCCTCATCAATAAGCACCAAATTTTTATAATTCAATAGTTTGTTAAACTAATTATTAACTAGAGGAGATATAGGTACCAAATACCTACCTGTTGTAGACGCTCGACTTGCGTTCCCCTGTGGTTGTTGTACTCCTCCCGCGGTTCCTCCTGAAACCACAAACACCAATCATTATTCCATATTAGTCCACATATCACACGCAACAGCAACAATGGAAATAATATTCATTTCTCTTTTACTAATCTTTTCTTTCTCACTTACATTCCTCATTATTATCCTTTAACTTTTCAGCTCATTAGTAGTCCAAGTGGACATCATAAATTCAATTTTGATCATAGTTTATTCTCTTTGAAGATCAAGACACACTTTATGAAGGGCAAGAAAACAAATTCTACCCTTAATATGGCTAAATTTCATCGTTTTGTCTACTTGGCCGAATCTGCCAACAGGGGTGGCAACTTGACCTCTTCCTCAGATTTTTATCTGTATCTGGAGTTCCAGGACTCCAAATTAGGCGAGGTCAGACTCGTTGGAAAGCTAACACTCCCGGCTACAACTTCTATGTGGGGACCCTCCCTGGATTCTGTAGTTTTCAGGTCCAAATTTCCCCAGGAAACAAGGCAACGAACCTGCCCTGTTTTGCTAATGGAGAAAGTATCTCCAATTCATCTTAAATCCCTGCTTCCTCATCAGTCACAGCCATGCCTTTCCTTTATTCATGGCATTCCCGTCTCATTTTACATCCTCTTAAGGTCACTTGTACCAAATTAATTAATTAAGCACATCATGAGTTTTCATTCCCTCTCTGCAGTATCCCAGAAGAGAACGTGCCCAAGGGAACCAAAAGTTCCCTTCCTCTCTTTTATGCACTCATTTCTTCTTCTTCTTTTAGGCACTTAGATTATTCTAATCCATTTAACCTCACTCATTTCTGCATTTTCCCAGCATTTTATGTTAAATAACCCTAATTCCCAATTCAAGAAAAGCATAAACTTCTAATCAAATTGAAGTTGATTTAATAGAAATTGGAATTTGAACTCCTTACTTGGATGGAAATCTAAACTTTACTTCACAAATTTAGAAGAATCTTAGCCTTCTTCTCCTTGTATATAGTCAGCCACTCTTCCCCCTCTTTTCTCCACCAATTCTTCACTTTTCTTCTTGTTAATTCTTCCACCCGATTGTGTTCCTCCACTTAATAATTCCAAGGCTTATTTGGGTATACTAATTTTAGGTGTTTACTCCTAGTTTTGATGAAGGAAAAATCTGAAATTCTCCCCCCTCCTTCTTCTTATTATCAGCCGACCATTGATGAGAGAAGGGATGGGTATTTATAGTCCCATCTCTTCTTAATTCCATTTTGGCCCCATCTTTCACCCTTTTTTCTTTATTATTTTTATTATTATTATTATTATATTATAACAACATTTTGAATTATTATAAACCTCCCCCTCTTTGTATACTTTATTCTCGGGCTTCACAGTGGATCACTTATGTTGATATAGAAAAGCAAAATGGTTCTTGGAATACCAAATAGAGCACACAAGCAGAATGTGTGAAGTGTGTGTAATGGGAAAGCAGCACAGAAAGCCATTCCCAAAGAAGAGCTCAAGAGCATCTCAGCCTCTTGACTTGGTGTATTCAGATGTGTGTGGCCCTATTTCGCCTACTTCAATAGGAGGAAGCAGGTATTTTCTCACTTTTACTGATGATTTTAGTGGAAAGACATGGGTATATGTGTTAAAAGAAAAGAAAGAAGTGTTGGGCAAATTTAAGGAGTTTAAAAATTTAGTAGAAAAACAAAGTGTAAGCTAAAATGCTTAAGAACAGATAGGGGAGGAGAGTATATTTCTCGTGATTTTGATGATTATTGTAAGGAAAATGGTATTGTTCATCAGCTCACAATGCCACAGACTCCACAACAGAATGGAGTATCAGAGAGAAAAAACATAACTATTATTAACATGGTTAGATGTATACTAAAAGAAAAAAATGTCCAAAAGAGTTTTGGGGAGATGCAGTTGTATGTGCTGTGTATTTGTTGAACAAATTTACAACAAAAAGACTTTAAAAGATCACACTAGAAGAAGCATGGAGCATGAAGAAACCAAGAGTTGATCATTTGAGAATTTTTGGCAGTGTTGCTTATGCCAAAATCAAGAGGAAAAAAGAACTAAACTTGAAGATAAAAGTAAAAAGGCATACTACTGGGATATGGAGAAAACTCGCATGGTTACAAATTATACAATCCGATGACAAAGAAGGTGATCATGTCAAGAGATGTGAAGTTTGATAAAGAGCAAGAATTGAGTTGGAATTCTGAAGATCAGCCACATAAACTAATTATAGATGAAGAACACATTCAGAAAGATGTAGCTCCATCCCCGTCAACTAACAGTCCTGCTGGTCCTTCAAGCTCAACAACAAGAAAGACAAAGAGCATACAAAAGATTTATGATGTAACAGAAAGAATCAATCTTGATGATGTTAATATGCTTTGCTTGTTTTCAGGAAATGATCCTATTACATTTGAAGAAGCATATCAAGAAGACATGTGGAAGAAAGCAATGAAGGAGGAGATCAATTCCATCATAAAAAATAATACATGGGAATTGACAACACTTCCCGAAGGACACAATGCAATAGGAGTAAAATGGATCTTCAAGACAAAGAGGAATGCAGAAGGAGAGATTGAAAAACATAAAGCCAGATTAGTAACGAAAGGGTACAAGCAACAATATAGAGTTGATTATGAAGATGTTTTTGCTCCAGTAGCAGGAATGGAAACCGTAAGATTGATGATTTCCCTGGCAGCTCAGAAAAGATGGAAGATATTTCAGATGGATGTAAAGTCAGCATTCTTGAACAGCAACCTTGAAGAGGTAGTGTATGTAGAACAACCAGCTGGCTTTGTGGTAAAAGGAGAAGAAGAGAAGGTTTGCAGATTGAAGAAAGCTCTTTATGGGCTTAAACAAGCACCAAGAGCATGGAACTCCAAAATTGATGGTTATCTTTCCCAGAAAGGATTCACAAGATGCCCTTATGAGCATGCATTATATGTGAAGAAAATTTTACAAGGTAGAGTAATGTTTGTTTGTTTATATGTTGATGATATACTTTTCACAAGGGATGATCCAACTATGATTCAAGACTTCAAGCAATCCATGGTGAAGGAATTTGAAATGACAGATTTAGGTCTTATGGCCTATTTTTTGGGATTAGAGGTGAAGCAGTGCAGTAATGGAATATTCATTTCACAAGCCAAGTATGCAACAGAAGTTTTGAAGAAATTTGCTATGGAAGATTGTTGTCCAGCAGACAATCCAGTTGAATATGGAACCAAGTTAACTAAAGAAGGAGAAGGAGATTTAGTTAATCCTACATACTACAAAAGTATTGTGGGTTGCTTGCGTTATTTAACATGTACCAGACCATATATTCTGTATGGAGTTGGCTTGGTTAGCAGATATATGGAGAAGCCGAGAAGTTCACATTTGAAGACAGCAAAGAGGATCCTTCGTTTTGTTAAAGGAACTTCAAGCTATGGATTGTTTTATTCATCTTCATGGAATCTTGAAATTACAGGTTACAGTGACAGTGACTGGGCAGGAAGCTTGGAAGACAGAAAAAGCACAACTGGATTTGCATTCTTTATGGGAGAAACAACTTTCACGTGGACATCAAAGAAACAATCTATTGTCGCATTATCCACATGTGAAGCAGAATACATTGTTGCTGCATCGTGTGTGTGTCATGCAATATGGCTAAGGAAACTGATGGAAGATTTGCAGCAGAAACAGAGCAAGGCTACACGAATCTTTGTTGATAACAAGTCTGCTATAGCACTTGCAAAGAATCCAGTTCATCATGAACGTTCAAAACATATTGATACTCGATTTCACTTCATTAAAGAGCACATAAAAGAAGGAGATGTGAAGTTAGTTCATGTCAAAACTCATGAACAAATTGCAGACATTTTTACAAAGCCATTGAAGACTGATGTGTTATGTTATTTGTAGAAGAAGCTTGGAATCATGAAGATGGACGGAATAAATTTAAGAGGGGAGAATGTTAGTTATTAAACTTGTTTATCAAGATTAAGTGTATTAAAGTTAGTTCAATGAATAATCATCCACATTAAAAATACTATGAATCTAGAAATACTATGAATCTAGTAGTACTATGAATCTAGAGTAAGTATTGAAGAGTCTAATATTAATTAAGTACCTTGAATATTGTAAAAGACATTTTATAATGTCTATATATATTGTATGGATTTGATAATGAAAGATGTTAGAGTACCATTGTTTAGTGTATTGTATTCCACCAAAATTGTGTGAGTAGTGCTCCCTCCTCTGTTCTGTCAATTTTTTTCCAACAAGAACCCCCAAAATAAGATATCGACTTATCTATCCATGTGTGAATAAGTAATGTAATGTTGTGTGTTTAGTCATTACTGTGCGAACCTCAAAAAATAAGTGAGTGTGAGTGTTGGCCCATTTGAGGTTCTTTTGAAGTGTCTGAATGTTCAAAAACAAGGGCATAATGCTTACTGTTTAATGTGTGGACTTTCATTCTCCTTTCTGCTAAAAATAAAATAAAATAAAAAGAATATTGACTTGTCTGTGTGTTCAGTCATTATCGTACAAGCCTCCAGAAGTAAGGGCGTATGTTTGCTTGCCCATTTGTGTTTCTTTTCAAGTGTGTGAACCTTCAAAAATAAAGGCATAATGTTTAATGTGTGGACTTTCATGCATTCCCTTTCTAAGACTTGAGTGTTTTCTGCATCAGCATGTTTTCTGTCAGTTTGATGTTCTGTTTCATTGCATAATGCATTATGTGGTTTTGGGCATCAGCAATGCCGCTCGAGATCTTGAATAAATGTTATTGTATGAGCATGTGAATGTATTTGGGCATCCAAATCTCAAGATGACTGAGATCTTGAATAAATGATATCATGTTTCCTAGCAGAACCCCTTGTTGAATGGTTTTTTCAAGCAGATACCATGCTGGCTTTTGCTAGAGATTCTAAATATTCTATCCTCTAAATCCGCCTCTGATTTCTAATTGTTTTCTGTCTACAAACCTTTCCATATGCTTCTTTCTAAGCATGTAGCTCGTGGTGTTGGAAATCAAGAGCATGTTTAACATGATATATTTAAATTATGATATTTTACTTTGAATTGTTACTTAAAAGTTGTTTTTTTATCAATAATTTATGAAAAAAATAAATTAAAATAACCATAAGTTATAAGCATTATTTGTCAAAAAAAAAATGACTCAAAATAACTCTCTTTAATAACAAAAAGTTTAGTATATAATCCACAAACTAAAGTTAAGATTTTTTTTTATTATTAAACCAAAGTTTTGAATCCAATTTATAACAAAAAAAAATAAATCAAAAGCAATTTTAACTAACATACTTTAAAAAAAAATCAAAAGTAAAAAATATATTAAATCAATTTACAAAAGTCGTTTCTAATATGACCTAAATTTAACTACTTCTTGAAATCTCCCTGCTGTAATCTTAATTGTGCATGCCTCGTATTATATTCTAAATTAACACATTTGTTATTCTTACCACAACAAATTTGATTGTGTAGCAAGACTCAAGTTATTATGCATTAAACTATTCTCATATAATACAATCCTTTCTTAGGTATAGAAAAGTTTAATATGGTCCTTGAAGTTTTTGTTACATGGAATACAAGGGACTTCAACAAATTTTGTCCGTGTTGGAGCAAAGCAGAATTGCAGAATCTAAGTTCACTGGAGTTGGGTACGTGGTCATCTTGTCTAGGATAAATTACTCTATAAAAAGGCCTCATTTTTGTAAATTAATTTACATAATCATTTTAACTCATGTCATCTTTGTCATAACTTAATTTTTAAATTTTCAAAAAATAAAATAAATAATAAGATAAAAAAAATGAATGAATAAAAAATATTTGAGAATTTAATTAAGACAACACAAATTTGAAGTTTGAGGATTGAATTATAAATTACTTCCAACGCCAGAGTTGGAAGTATCCGTAGTTGAATATTCACTGATACCAGAGTTAAGGAATATTACAAGCAAACCATCATAGTATAAACCAACAAACTGTTAGCAATTTAAGACAAAACCAGCAATGCAATCTACCTCAGGTAGGATGTTCAAGGGGTGATAATATCTTTCCTTTTACGTAACAAGTCTCGTATCATAGGATCTCTGTTGATTAGTTAGGGTTCCTGGTGACCATAATATTAGACAACGACTCCTTAAACAAGATCTTCCCTATCTAAGAAAATGATGCCAAAAATCTGTTTTTTTGAGTAAAAAATTTTAAGGCCGTCGCGATGCCGGGTGCGACAATCTTCATACATGTTAGAGAAATAAATATTGTGCTAAATGTAATGAAAAATTGCTCCTTTTATTGAAGAGTTGGATACATCGGAGGGGATATCAAAGTGAGCTATATGTAAAAGGGACCTCAATAAATCCATTCAAAATCTTAAATAAACATTTAATTGATTTAAAAATAAAAAATCAACTTGAATCTAAATTAATTATCGAGGTAGATGTACTTTTTTTTTTAGCAAGATACAGAAAAAGAAATCTAAATTTAACTCTCATAGTAAATGAAATATGTTCACACTATGAAAATTAGTCTTTCGCTAATTTTCTCTCACCTTTGTAATTTTTCAATGAATCTCTTTCTCCTTTCTCAAACTCAAGAACTAAAATACAAGTAAAATAAAGTTTTGTACCAAAAAGTTTCATTTCTAAACTAAAAGGACCAAAAAGAAAATTTGTCAAAATCACAAGGCATAGAGGCGTTGACACAATTTGTTTTTTGAAGGCCTCCTATTTTTTTCATGTCTCAATTCTAGTTTCTTTATTTTCAATTTTTCTCAAACAATATAATCGAATTCTTTTTCGTAAAGTCGAGCACCAAACAAATGATGGGCTTTTTATTTAGTTCTAAATGCTCACATAAAATTACCAACTTCAAATCTCAATTAACACAAAATTGAAAGATCAAATTTTTTTATAAAAAAAAAAAATAGATGATCAAAAGCAAAAAAAAAAAAAAAGGGACCAAAGCTGACACCATATTTTTTAAAAAAAAGGGTCTCTGGGTTTTTTTTTTATTTTAATTTTGATCCCCTCATTTTCAATTTCTTACAAACAACAAAATTATTTATTTATTTTTTTGTGAAATTAAGCACCGTCCTAATATCAAGATGTTTTATTAAGAGCAAGATAACCATAGAAAGACAAATAAAAATACATTACCGACCTCAAATCTTAATTAATTCATAATCAAAGATCACTAAATAAAAAAAGGACAAAGAAGAAAAAGTAAACATTACACTCATTGTGTAAATCCACAATATTTTCACTCAGAGAATATATTATTTCAGCCGATCTCTTTTAGGTTTCTATTAATATAATTATTTATTTTATGGTTTTTTTTAATAATGAATAGGTAAGTTATGTCTAACTAATAATATAACACATTGCTTTCTACATCCACATATATACTAAAAGACACTCACTATAGTCATATTAGTAGTTATTAGACTCGCATTTCACTATGGGTCAGAAATGTGTTTTAGCAAAAAAAATAAATGCTTTTCAAATGTATTTTTAACAAAAAAATCCCTAATTATAAATACAAAAAAAGTATTGATGTGTTTATTTAACTCGCTTCGCTACGGGTCATATAATTTTTTCCAACACAAAAGAATGGATATATAAGTGTTGTTAATGTATTTTTTGATATCGAGAGAAAAAAAATATAATTGTGAATAAAAAAAATTGATGTTTACATATAATAAAATAAATTGGGGGTCATATATGTTAATAAATACAAAAACAGTTGTTAACACACTGCGCCACATGTAGGATCTTAAGTTAATTTTTAATATAGTAGAAAAATGGGATGGTGTTTCAAATGCATTTTATTGTATCATGATTCTCTTAATTGAGAGATGTGAAACAAAATAAATCTTAACAAAATATGAACTAATAAACTCATAAAGAGTTGTTAATGCCAAACAAATTATAAAATAAAATGATAATCATTTTCATAAAAGTAAAAGATAGATAAATATAATATTTAACCTCAACTTTTCCCTTAATGCACACTTTTCTTCTTCTTCTTCTTTTATTATCTTAAAGGTCATTTTTTTTTCTTAACAAGAACAAATAATTCTTATTTTTATAAACACGTCATGAAAATAAAGTTTATTTATATAAAACATAAAAACATTATAGATGAATTGGAATAATTTCTTTGAGATATTAAATACATAAAAGATAAGTAAAAGATAACCACTATTTAAAAAAGACTAAATAAACTATCTAAAACTTTGGAAAGAATATAATTAGAAAAAAAAATAGGTCAGGCATTTTTAGGCCTAGCAAGTCAGGCCTGCATATCAAGCCCATTTTAAAAAGGGCTCACTTATGTGAGCTTTATTTTTTTTTATTTGGAAATGCCCTAAATGTTTTTGAAAAAAGATAAAGGGATACGACATGTCACCTACTAAGACTCTCCCGTTCTTGACCATTGGAAGGGTGGTTAGAAAATCAAGCAGGGCGTTTTTTGACCTAAAAAATGCAAATTTAAACAACATTCACACCAAAACATCTAAAAATGGTCCTCATGATGTAAATAAACCAATAAAATAACCCAAAAAAACATAATTTTTTTGGCAATTTCAAGGGCAAAAAACACCTCAGTGAAACTCTCTTCATTAAATGAAACCTATTAAGACCAAAATTGACCATTTTTATGGTGAAAATCAGCGTCAATCGAGTTTTTCTCTAACATTGTAGTCCAATGACTTTTTGTCTCCTCTTTCAAACTAGGGAATGAAAAAATAGAAAAATAAAGTTGTGGACCAAAAATAAAATGTGGAAAAACTTAAAGGACCAAAAAGTAATTATTTTAAAAGTAGAAGGACCAAAGTGAACTTTTAGCTTCAATATGGAAACTCCCACCCTTCTTTTATGTTTTGTTTTTTCACTTCGATTATTTGTGTTTAGATTTTTCTCTTCCTTAACAAATTTACTCAAATTATCTATCAATTTAGACCTATAAAAACAGGATGAAAAAAAAAAAACATTGTGGCAAACCACAATGTCGGGTGAACAGTGGTGTGAAAATAATATTTTACTTGCACCTTTTAAAGTTTCTTATAATAATAAATGTAATAAGAATACCTTCAAAAATAAAATCACAGAATGTACAATTCTCATTGTCATAACTCATTTCTGAGCTATTTCCCAAATTCATCTTTTTTCTTTTCAAAATAAAAAATAAAATAACTAAAATAAGGATTATTAGGATTTCAAATCAAGCTGCAACTTTGGATGGGATTAGGAACCTAAATGTACCTCATTATATCCAAAACTAGAGAGACAATGCAGATTTAAAGACAAATTAAATGATTATTAGACGAATCTACTTAAAAATCAAGCCTAAAGACATAATTAGATTTTTAATAGGCCAATTTGATTTAATCATAGGCCAAATTAAATTTTAATTATGTTAAAAATTAATTGGGTCCAATTAAAAGATTTAATTAGCTGCAATGACTTAATTATACTTTAAATGAGTCAAATTAATTTTATTAGGGGCTTAATTGATGATGAAAAATTAAGTTTGGGAGCCCAAAATTGGGCTTAATTGAGAAGATTGTAATTTTAGAAGACCAAATTTAATTTTTACCAAGTCAATTGATTGAAATCATGGATAAAATTGCAAGAACATCAAAGTTTTGTTGTCAATTAATGGTTAAATTGAAGAAATTTACAGCTAAGAACCAATTTGTAAATGGCACCGAACTATAAGGATCCAATTGATTGAAATCAGGGATAAAATTAAAGAAAATTAAAAGTTTAATGGTCAATTGAGGATCAACTTGCATAAATCTGAAACGAAGGACTAATGTGAAAAACGGGTTGAAATCTAGGGTTGATATTGAAGTTTTTTAGGGATGAAATTGTATAAAATTGAAAGTTTGAAACAGGGGTGTAATTGAGAGAAATAAAAAATCGAAGGACTGAATTAAACTTGATCAAAATAGCGCCGTTGTGGTTACTATTCATCTTCTTCTTCAATTTTTCTCTGAAAAAAACTGCTCAGAGAGCTACTTTACAAGTGCATTTAATGCCTCTACCTTTCATCAAATTTGACAAAACTTGCACGAAAATGATCACCTGATATTTTTCTTGGAATCTTTTGGGGCCAAATCTAGGGCCAAGATTTAACACAATAAAAAACAAAATGTCTCTCTTCCACTCCCTATAAATAAAGGAGGATTTCATAGCCTGAGGGAGGAGATACTTGTACACCCCGGTTGAAAATTAGGCAGAAAAGCAATCTAAGTGCTTATAGAATAGATTTAATAGAAGCACCAAACAAGCATTAGAACAAACCAAATACAAAAGAAAAAAAATACAAAAATATGAATAAAATATTACTGGGAGTGAGTTACCAGGAAATAAAATCATCAATATGTAACTAAATGAAATTTGAATTCACCTGGGTAAAAATTTTATATAGACAAATGCTAGGATCTAGGAATTTTATCCCAAGAACATGAAATTGTAGAAGTCTGGTTAAAAAAAAAATTACCCTCATAAAAGTATATGTTAGGATCTTTTAGTATTGATAAAATCGAATAGTCGGGACTGTTACAAAACTCAAGTCCAAAGTTGGCTAAAAATCAGTCTGCCCCCCGTTTTCCTTCTCTAGCCGACGATTTTCTCTCTCTTTGTCACCTCTTCCACTACCATCACCACACCAACAACATGGTTGTCGGTGGCCCAATACCCTTTGCCACTTCATCCCCTCATCGGAGACAAGGACCACCACCACGACTTCTCCTTCTTCCCCCTCAACCAAAGGTTTCTTCTTCATCCCACAGCCAATACCGACCACCGTCGCCTCCATCAACGCCTCCTCAACTACCAGTCGAACCTTCTCTTCACAGTTGAAGCCTTCATGCCAAGTAACTCTCTTCTTCTTCCTATTCTACTGCATGCAAACAATGGAACATAAATTATAATTCATGCCGTTATGAACAATGGAGCCTGAATTATAATTCACACTCCATTGTTCATGCATCTTGATCACTAGGTTGGGCTAGTGACTAAACTATTTTAGGTCGGACCCTAACCGGCCCGACTTAGCCCAACTCCAAAAAAAAAGATGGGTCAGTTAGGCCGCTAGTTGGCCCACCCTGACTGGGTCAGGATGGGCCCATTTCGGCTGAGCCCAGATGGTTGGGCTGGGTCCAGCCCAATTTATATTTAATAATATAATAATAATGTAATATTATATAATTTCAAAAAAAATCCTAAAAATTTCCAAAGGGTTATTTCAAAATATTTGTGATTTTATCGCATGTTTTTCCAATAATTTTGTATAATATCGGACTATAGACATACACGGTAAGCTATAGATCTGGTATTAAAATACATAGTTTTTTCTAAAATCTTAAAAAGATTAAAAAAATAAAAATTAAATTGAAAATTCAAAAAATAAATTTCCACTTTAAAAAATATTTTGCTTTACATATAGCCAAATCTTAAAAGTTTTTCACGCGTATCTTAAATTCTAAATCTATGGTCTGCAGATATACTGAACCAAAATAAAAAACTATATAATTAGGACATCACTAAAGCAAAGAATGCAGCTTTATGCCCATGCTATAAATTCTTGTGTACCAGAGACTCCAAGCAGTTATTACCATGTAAGCCAACAACCTGAACTGCATCAATTATTAGATGAGAAGAGATGAATTGGAATCAATTCCAGCAGAGTTTCAGGGAGTAAATAAAGCATGAAGATCAAAGCCATGTCACATAGTCACAACTTCTAGTCACACTTTATTTTGCAAAACCATCGGCCATATGCTTAGTATCGTACAAAATATGAAAGGACACTAAACCGAACGCGAAGAAAATCTAGATGGAAGGATGAAAAATTCATGAAATCTTCATGGCCTATTAAATGACTTATTCATCTAGTTAACCAGAACATCATAATCAGATTAAAAAATAAACTTTACTCTAATAAATTCATCTCGCGAAAAAAATAGTTTTAGTGCTTTAATCATAGCTGGCAACTGAACTTCATTTGAATCTTCAATGAATCCCTCTATAAATCCCAATTCACAACCGTTTTTTCAGCATTCTGCTATAAGTTCCTCGGCTACTATGTTGATCAAGAGAAATGGTAATAAAAAGTCTCGTTGATGCAAACCCTTTTCCATAAAGAATTCTTCAGTTGGAGAGCCAATCACAAGAACATAAATTTTTGCTGTTGAAATACATTGGTGGATCCATTCTCTCCAACGTGAGCCAAATCCCGTACATGCCATAACTTCATCTAGATACTCCCAAATCACTGAGTCAAAAGCTTTATGGAAATCGATTTAGAGTAGATAACCTTTTGGTTTTCTCCTTTTTAAGTGGTTGATTATCTTGTTAGCAATAAAAACACCATTAAGGATTTGTCTTCCTTTGATAAAGGCATTCTGATAATCACCAATAACCTAAGGCATAACACCCTTGAGTCTATTAGCACCTTTGAGAGACTTCTAATGAGACTGATAAACTTTTAGTCCTTAAGATTGTTAGAGCCAACAACTTTAGGAATTAAGGTGATGAATGAACTATTAATGTCATGAGAAAGGAACCATCTAAATAAAAATCATTAACCATGTTAGAGATGTCACCCCTTATTGTATCCTATGTTTTCTTAATTAAAAAAAAAGGTGACAACATCAAACTGGGAAGCTTTATTGTTGTCACAATCCCAAATTGCAGCTTTAACCTCATCAAGAGTGAATAACATCTCTAACTTCTAGAGAAATTGTCGAAGAAGGAAAAAGTTTCTGAAAATTTAGTTTCGAGCAAGAGGGCCTCCATCATTTTTCAAGAGAGTAAAGACCCTTGTAAAATCTAATAACTTCATGCTTTTCTTCAGCTTGCTTGGAAATAACCTTCCCATCTACTGAAATTGAGAAAACAACATTCATTTTTTTCTAGCAGTGGTAGATAGATGGAAAAACGTGTGTTTTTGTCACTAAATTTGCACCATTAAACTCTAGATTTTTGATGCCATAGAGATTCCCACATACCGTATAAAGAATTAAGATCATTGACAAGTTGTTTGCTTCTAAATAGATCCTTGCTCTCTTTGGTGCTCTCTAAAATCTCAGCTTCCAACTCCAAAGCCTTGATTTTCTATTCAATATTACCAACAATAGCATTATTCCATGATATCAGAGCCTCTTTAATAACTTTGATAGCCTTCACAACATTTCCACCATAACTGACTGAAGTCATAGCATGCAGAACCCCAAAAATCCTGGACAACTTTCGTGAAATCAAATCTCAATCACCAACAATTTAAGAACCTTAATGGCTTAGGACCTCGATTAGTTTTATCCATCATCAAATGAATAGGTCTATAATTTAGCAAGACCACACAAGGAGAAAGAATGAAATTTGTTCAACCAGTCAGTAGATAAGAAAGCCCTATCAATATGACTAGCTGAGTTTCCCATAGACCAGGTGAACGTTTGAGTTTCCCATAGACCAGGTGAACGTTTTACCTGATAAAGGTAATTCTAGCAAATCACAAGCATTTAAGCAATAATACTACCTATAAGAAAAGATTAGAACACCCATACTTCAGCAGGAGTGTCACAACTGCCCCCTCCCATCACCCTAATTCTCACACTTCTTATCTATAAACAATCATCTAATCAGTGTCTTCATCTGGTTCAAGAGTGGCTTTTCCAACCTCCCAGCAAGCAATAACTTTCTGTTTATTTATGGTTGGAGAATCTTGTTCAGTCAGTTGAATAGGATCACCAACATCCATCACTCTATAAGGAACAAAGAGCCCCTTTTCTGTTTCTAATTCCATCATCAGATATTGACATATCAACAATTTCAAGAGATGCTGCCTTTGCCCTCTTACTTTGCAATTTCTTTCCTTTATTTGTTGTTTTCAATATCGATATCTTCCTCCTTCTGTTCATACTCTCTTTTTTATCCTTTTCAAGCTTTTCAATCTCCTCAGGCTCAGTCATAGGTATGATAAAAACTTCAAACATTCTGCTCTTATTGCTACTGGAAGATCCATTGGAATAAGAAGGTAGATAGTAGCCCTTAAGGCTTAGAACTCACTGTAATATGAGACGTATTATTTCCAAAAAAAAAAACCATGCCTAAATTGTCCCTCTCAAAGCCCATTACAACCTGATCCATTCAATAATGGAATGTTAAACAGATTTCTAAAGTCCTGCATGTTGGAAAACTTCACACAAAAACAGAGAAGAACACTCACTTTTACACACACGATTTTGGTGGAATATAAAAGGCTGAAAATTGATACTCTCACACCTTCAATAACATAAATGTTTACATCTTTATAGACATTGAAGAATGTCTTTTACAAACCTCTAAGAAACTTAAATAAACTCTTGACTCAATTAATCTTAACACTGACTTCATGACATTACTGATTTTCATGACATTTTATTCTAACACTGACTTCAATATAATTAGTTTTCAACAAACAAGTTTAAACATCAACATTCTTCCCTCTTAAACTTGTTTCATCCATCATCATAACTCCAAGCTTCTTCTGTAAATAACAGAACATTTTTTTATCTTTAATGGTTTTGTAAAAATATCAGCCACATGCTCATTTGTCCTAACATGAACCAACTCCACATCTCTTTCTTTCACGTGCTCCCTTATGAAATGAAAATGTTTATCAATATGCTTTGATTGTTCATGTTAAACTGCATTCTTTGCTAATGCAATAGCTGATTTATTATCAACAAAAATCTTGGTTGCTTTCTTTTGCTTCTGTTGTACTTCTTCTAGCAATTTGCTCAACCAAACAGCTACAACATACTCAGCTTCACAAATTGAAAGTGCTAAAATGGATTGTTTTTTGGAAGACCATGTAAAAGCTACTTCACCCAAGTAAAACACAACCAATAGTACTTTTTCTATCTTCATAACTTCCAGACCAATCATTGTCACTATAACCAACAAGTTCAAGATTTTGTGAAGATGGGTAAAATAAACCATAAGTGGATATGCCTTTAACAAACCGTAAAATCCTCTTGGCTGCCTGCAAGCGAGAAAATCTTGGAATTTCTATAAATCTGCTAACCAAACCAGCTCCAAATAGAATGTCAAGTCTCGTGCAGGTTAAATAACATAAGCACTCAACAAGACTTTTATAAAAGTTGGATTCACCAATGCTCCTTCTCCTTCATTTGTAGAAAAGTGCCATCAAAAGTGGAAAAAAAATATCGGATAATGAAACAAAAAAAAGATATTTAAAAAATGAATGAAAACAACCAAGCAAACTCGGGCAAACCTCTCCTCACCCTAGATTAATATCTCAAACTCGCAACTTGATAAGCTCTAGACCCATTATCTCAAATCCATTGGTGATGAAATTGAAAACAATTTTTTTGTATAAATTATTTCAAATAAACAAATACTAATCAAAAGACCAGGGACCAAATTTGAAGACAAAACTAATTAAAGGACTGTATTGAATTTTTTTATGGACAATGCGCTTTCCTAGGATGAGAGAGAAAATAAGAAAAAAAAAGCGGCATGTAAACCCCGAGAATGAATTTATACAAAAAAATTCAATTAATTAAAAACAAACCATGAAAGACAAAAGAAGTATGACTCAAATTGTGAAAAAAAAAAAAGAAATTGGGTCACAGTGTAATTAAGAAGAATGGGGTTATAAATACCTCATTTCTTCCTTCATGAGGCCAGCGACATGAACACAAAAGAGGGGAGAAATTCCAGATTTTTTCATAAAAAATTTAAGAGAGAAACACCAAAGTTTATCAAGATTTTACAAGTCTTAGATAGGTTGGTAGGGGAAAAAAACCATTTGGCAAGAGAATTTGTAAGAAACAAGTGAAGAAATTATGAGGAGAAAATGGGAGAGGGTCGGCTGCATGCAAGGAAGGAGGGGTTGAAATTTTTCAACCAATTAAGAATCAATTCAGATTATCCCCAAGTAAGGAGTCTTAAACTCAACTATATGAATTTACTTAAATTTGATTAGAACTTGTGTAATTATCTTGAATTGAAATTAGGATTCTTGAACAAAATTTGGAGGAAACATAAAATTGTTTGGAATTGGACCAATTAGAGTATCATAGGTTGCTTTGGATGTGAATTTATGTAAGAACAACAAAGAAAAGCCAATGGGTAAAGGATCCAAGGTGGTCAGGCACTAAGGGTGTGAGTGGGAAAAGTAGAATTTGTGATTTTCTTTATTAATTGCTTATGATGTGTTGTTGTAATGTGAAAATAGCTAGAAAGGATAATTATCACATAAGAAGAAGAAGGGAACTCTTGGTTCCCTTGGGCCAAGTTTCGGCCAAGACAAGATTAAGGAAGGGGAGAGGGAGTTTTGAGATTTCGTATCATAATGATGAGTGAATTAGGTTTCGTGGAAAGTTTACTAATAAGGGAAGCAAGATAACTTGATGATAAGAGAACTTCACATATCTATTTCATGTGTTATGTGCGGTAGAATTGAGTTTATGGGCCATATGTACGGCTTATGGCTTATCTTAGGAGGAGTTGCGAAATGTAGGAAAATCGTAAAAGTAATAATATGTATGCTTCTTGAAATAGTTCTTGATCACCTTACACAAAAAGGGCAAATTTGCATAAATGGCCATGGGAGGTCATATTTAAGAAGGTTGCCATACATATAACGTGAAAATAGTTGTCTTGAGAGAGGAAAGGGAAATGGAGATAATTGGAGATTCATTTAAACCATTGACAAAAACTAGAGAGATTCGTCGCCTTAATCCTAGAGAGGATTCAGGCCTAAAATGATAAAATTTAGGAGAGGTTTCTTCATAGAAGTTATAGCCAAGGATGTTATTGAGTAAGGAATAATGTAGTATGCCTGTGGATTCAGGAGGAACCGTAGGAGAGGCACAATAGCAGTAAGAGAGTGCGAGCTGAGCTTCTGCAGCAAGTAGGTGTTCTATACGTATACTTTCCTAAAATAATGGTAATTTTGGTAATATGTTCAATTCTTGGATTTCATATCTATGGATAAAGCCAAAAGGAGAAAATATAAGATGAAATAAATGAGAAATGAAAGTAAACTTGATTAATTGATTTGATTAAAAATAATAAACTATATTAATGGAATTCATTGATAATCACTTCTCGAATTTAATTAGTCGGTCCCCAATATGGTTTACTAAATAATGGCAATCCCATGGAACTTGATTAATTATTCATAATGTGAAAGCTAATGATGTCAAGAATCTTTGACATCGACATTCCCATAAATATTCCAAGGTGTTATGGAAAATTGATTAACTATTTCAGGTTGGAAATAGTTAATGACATCAATCGGCTGCATTGATGTCGACACTTACAACGAACTTGATTAGTCGATCCCGGTAAGGACGACAAATGACACTAATGAGATTCATTAGTGTCGGCATTACCTCCTAGGTTTTGGAAAGAAATGGTATGATTGGTGTTCTCAGTGGAGAATGGTTGATGGTACTAATGAAATGGGAATCGGCATTTTGAAGGAATGATTCCTTCGGCATTAATATGTGAGATTGGTTGAAAATTGTAGGATGAAAAAGGAGGGGGAAATGTTAGTGATTCTTGAAGGGATAAATCTAGAAGTATTAGAAGGAGACTAGATGGGGAATTATATATATATATATAACCGTTTGATATTTCTTTACGATAATATTGCCTTTAATATAATTATTTTTGAAGGTTATATTGTTTCAGGTCCATCATATCACAACAAGAGTAACATTTTAGATTCTCTATCTTTTGTGTTATTTAGAACTAAACGAATGATGATGCTTAGAAACTATATGACTTGAATTGTAATAACATTCTTTAAACCGAATGTCTACTATATTAGTATATACTTCTAACATTCATGTATGTTTGTTTCTTTTATTTAAGTATTAAATTATGTCTGATTTTTTAATATGAATATTTGGGATATTGTGGTTGTACCATTGAATATTATGATGTTTGATATTTAGGATGATTGGGATGAGATTGAGTAATGAATAATAAAAATGTACAGGTTGTTTGTCGATTACTTGAGACCTCCCGGTATAGGAGAGACACTGTCAAAATTTTAGTAGAAATTTCAATGAACCTTGTATAAATCCGATTAAAAAAAATTACCATGTTTTCCTCTTTCATGATTGATGTGTGGTCTCGGAAATGAGGATATTATATAACTGGTAAAAGACGCAACAACTCCTCCCTCAATTTGATAATTACCCACAAAACCAAAAGGAAAATACACAAATGCCTTGCATACCCGTTTCTTTTTTTTGGTCTTGCAGGGTTGAGTCGTGAATTCACTATATAATTAAATCTGAAACACCCAAAATACCCTTAAGTAATAGGTATATGTCATTTTGCTTTTAAGGGTAAGAAAGTCATTGCACTGTGCCAAAAATTTATGTGAAGATCAGTTCGCCACCAATGAATTCATCAATGTCAATTGAATTCCCATGAAAATACCAAAACACCCTCAAAAGCAACATCTTTCAGTTTTGTGAAGAAGGGTTAGGACTATAGTTATTAAACCCGGACCGGACTGGTGGGTTGGCCCGGGGGCTGAACCGGTCCGAGTTTGTCAAAAGATCGGCCGGTGCAATGACCCGGCCAAACTTGATCGACCCGGCGGGTCAACCCGGGCGAGACCCGGTGTTTTTTTTTTCAAATATGGGATTTGAAACCCATTAGTATATATTATGTTCCAAAAAAAAATTATATTTTTTCAATGTGGGATAAAAAACCTTTTAGTTTAAATACTTCAACTTAAAAGGATAACATAGTATCTTTTTTAATGTGAGATTTGAAACCCATTAGTATTATAGTATATATACTCTATGTTCCCAAAAAAAAAGTTATTTTTTTTCAATGTGGGATTTGAAACCCATTAGTATATATATTCTATGTTCACAAGAAAAAAACTATGCTATGTTCACAAGAAAAAAACTATGTTTTTTCAATGTGGGATTTGAAACCCATTAGTATATATACTCTATGTTTCCAAGAAAAAAGTTATATTTTTTTCAATGTGAGATAAAAAACTTTTTTGGTTTAAATATTTCAACTTAAAAGCTTAACATAATATCTTTTTAATGTGAGATAAAAAAACTTTTTAAAATATTCTTTTAAACTTCATTATTTATAATATGTATAGCCTATATTTACATGGATTTTTTCTTAATTTTTTCATATAAAATATTAAAAGTTTAAATTTTTTTTCTTGGTTGATCCATGAAACTCAGGACCCAGCACCTTGGCCGGGTCAACCCCCGGGCCGGGTTTAATAACTATGGTTAGGACATCATAACATTGTTCTAATTCACGGTGCTATAAGTCAAAGGCCATACTAAAAGACTATGTCTTTTAGTTTATATTATAATTATAATAATTTGGTATTGGGACACATGCTTTTTAAAAATATTTTTTATTTAAAATATAATAAAATAATTTTATATTTTTTTAAATCACCAAAAAATACTAAAAATATATTAATTTAATATTTTTATAAATTAAATATAATTATAAAAACCACTTAGACACAATTAAAAAACAAGCAACATATGTTTTGGGGGCCAAAATCTTCCCCAACTACAACTTTTTCTCTCTAAGATGAAATCTGGCGACCCTCTCTCTTTCCTCCATAAAAAAAAACTAAAAAAAAAGGAAAATGAAATTTTATACCAAAATGCAATGTTTAAAAATTACAAGGACTGATTACTTAATAGCTTAAAAAGATGGGGGACTAAAATTAACTTTGCAAACAAATTACAGAGCCGCCATCTATTTTAGCCTAGTTTTTCATTTTTGTTCTCTGTCTTTCAATTTAACCCTTATCCTTAAAAAATATGCAAATGAGCTCAAAAGGGCTCAATTATAGAAAAACGAACTTGAGTATCAAATTGAAAATTTTCAATAAACCCACAATTAATATCCATAGTAAAATGAGTATGAGTGAACAGTAATGAACAAGAAAATCAATTTCTCTCTAAATTTATACTATAATTTGGTTTTGTGACATGTTTTTTTATTTAAAAATGTATTAAAATAATATTTTATATTTTAAAAAAAATATCAAAAAATATTAAAAACTTTTAATTTAATATTTCTATAAATTAAATATAATTATAAAATACACTCTAACACAGTTAAAAAACACAAATAGCCTCTCTCCCTGTTTTTGTCTTATGTTATGTGTTTTGATTCTGACAACTACTTTATTATCCTCTTTTTCATTCTAATTCTCAAACTTTCTACAAGACTGGCCCCTACGTGACCTTACTTTCTTCCTTCTTTGTCTCATTCCTTTCTTTCTCCTTCTTTCTTGCCGTGATCCCATCCCCTTCTTTTCTCTCCTTCCTTTAGTGTGTGACACAGAGATGAGACTATTACTTTTAATTGCTTGAGTTTGATCCTTCGTTGAGTTCATTCCAGTAATTCTACTTCTTTGCAAGTCTTTTCTTTTTTTTTCCCCTTGTTGATCTGTTTTTTTTTTATAAAAAAAAAAGAAACCTAATTTTTTTTTTGACCGATCATAGCTTAGGTTAATTATATGTGTTACTGGAAGCGAGCTGGTATCATCCATGGAGGCGTCTAAGTGATTATCCTGAACCTTTCATTCGTTTCTTTCTTGTACACATTATTATTTTTATTTGTTTGTCACTTTCTTTATATTACTACGCATGTTATCTTAATTATGTCATCAAAATGCTTATACCTTGCGTTGTTGCTTTTGAAGCTGGATTCCATACAGAGCTAAAGGCCTTCTCTATTTCTTTGAGCAATCAGTACCAGTGCTTTTCGCACATATTTTCCCAAAATAAGGTAATGAAATTCTTTGAGTGTGTGACACAGAGATGAGACAATTACTTTTAATTGCTTGAGTTTGATCCTTTGTTGAGTTCGTTCCAGTAATTGTACTTCTTTGCAAGTTTTTTCCCTTGTTGATCTGTTTTTTAAGAAAAAAAACAAAAGAAAACTAAAAAAAACATTGACCGCTCATAGCTTAGATTAATTACATTTGTTGTTGGAAGCGAGCTGGTATCACCCATGGAGGCGTCTAAGTGATTATCCTGAACCTTTCATTCGTCTTAGATCATACCTTGCCTTGTTGCTTTTGAAGCTGGATTCCATACAGAGCTAAAGGCCTTCTCCTTTTCTTCCTCCCGCTATTTCATTGAGCAATCAGTACCAGTGCTTTTCGCACATATTTTCCCAAAATAAGGTAATAAAATTCCTTTTCTCATTCTCTGTGCCTCTTTTACTTGTAGTGACTCACTCTCGCGTTCTGTATCCTTATTTCTCTGATTTTCAGAGTGGTGGAAAATGGCTATCGAAAGTGTGGGTGGATCCATTATATCTAAGATAGCAGAACTCATGGTGGAACCAGTAGGAAGGCAGTTCCGTTACATGTTCTGTTTCAACAATTTTGTTGAAGAATTCAAAGAACGAAAGGAGAATCTGTATTCGGCAAAAGAACGTCTGCAAAATATTGTCGAAGATGCTAAAACGAATGCTGAAGAAATTGAAAAAGTTGTCAAAAAGTGGCTGGAAGATGCAAACAACGAGATTGAAGGTGTGAAGCCTTTGGAAAATGAAATAGGAAAAAATGGCAAATGCTTTACTTGGTGTCCGAACTGCATGCGACAATTCAAGTTAAGCAAGGCACTGGCCAATAAGTCGGAGACTCTCAGAAAACTTGAAGAAATTAGCGAAAAGTTTAAAACGGTGTCCCACAAAGCTCATCTTCAGCCCATAGAATTTCTTCCATCAAAGGAATTCACGCCCTCAGAATCGTCAAAAGAAGCTTTGGAACAGATTATGAAAGCTCTCAAAGATGACAGTGTCAATATGATCGGACTGTACGGCATGGGAGGAGTGGGTAAAACCACCCTGGTGAAAGAAGTAGGCAGGAGAGCCAAAGAGTTGCAGCTTTTTCCTGAAGTTTTGATGGCTACGGTGTCCCAGAATCCAAATGTCACAGACATCCAGGATCGAATGGCAGATAAGTTACGTCTGGATATTAAAGAAAAGAGTAGAGAAGGGAGAGCAGATCGATTAAGGCATAGACTGAAGGAAGTGGAGAAGATGCTTATAATCCTAGATGATGTTTGGGAAGATATTGACTTGAAAGAGATAGGGATCCCATTTGGTGATGATCACAGGGGTTGTAAAATTCTTCTAACAACACGTTTTGAACACATATGTTCTTCTATGGAGTGCCAGCAAAAAGTGTTTTTAAGAGTCTTATCTGAAGATGAAGCATTGGCTTTATTCAGAATCAATGCAGGTTTACGTGATGGGGACTCTACCTTGAACACAGTGGCAAGGGAGGTTGCGAGAGAATGCCATGGCTTGCCTATAGCACTTGTGACAGTGGGAAGGGCTCTAAGAGATAAATCTCTAGTTCAGTGGGAAGTAGCGTCTAAACAGCTCAAAGACTCTCAATTTCCGCGCATGGAACAAATTGACAAACAAAAAAATGCTTATACATGTCTTAAGTTGAGCTATGATTATTTGAAGTTCGAGGAAACCAAGTCATGTTTCGTGCTATGCTGTTTATTTCCAGAAGACTATGATATTCCAATCGAGGACTTGACGAGATATGCAGTTGGCTATGGGTTACATCAAGATGCGGAGCCCATCGAAGATGCAAGGAAACGAGTTTTTGTGGCAATCGAAAACCTCAAAGATTGTTGCATGCTGTTGGGCACTGAAACTGGAGAACATGTGAAAATGCATGACTTGGTTCGTGACTTTGCTATTCAGATAGCATCATCAGAAGAATATGGATTCATGGTAAAGGCTGGCATTGGGTTGCAGAAGTGGCCAATGAGCAATACAAGCTTTGAAGGTTGTACAACAATTTCGTTAATGGGCAATAAACTAGCAGAACTTCCTGAAGGATTGGTATGTCCAAAGCTCAAAGTTCTATTATTAGAAGTGGATTATGGTTTGAATGTTCCTCAGAGGTGTTTTGAAGGGATGAGAGAAATTGAAGTTTTGTCTCTGAACGGAGGGCGTTTGTCATTGCAATCACTTGAACTATCAACGAAACTTCAATCGTTGGTGTTGATCATGTGTGGATGCAAGGACCTCATTTGGTTGAGAAAGCTGCAGAGACTTAAGATTCTTGGTCTTATGTGGTGCTTATCCATTGAAGAATTACCTGATGAAATAGGAGAGCTCAAGGAGTTAAGGTTGTTGGATGTGACAGGTTGTGAAAGGCTAAGTAGGATTCCTGTGAATTTGATTGGAAGGTTGAAGAAGTTAGAAGAATTGTTGATCGGGGATGGCAGCTTTGAGGAATGGGATGTTGTTGGATGTGACAGCACAGGAGGAATGAATGCAAGCCTAAAAGAACTAAATTCGTTGTCTCAGTTAGCTGTATTATCATTAAGGATACCGAAGGTGGAATGCATTCCCAGAGATTTTGTTTTTCCTAGCTTGCACAAATATGATATAGTATTAGGGAATCGGTTTGATGCAGGAGGATACCCAACCTCGACAAGATTAAATTTGGCTGGTACAAGCGCCACATCCTTAAATGTGATGACATTTGAGCTGTTGTTTCCTACGGTGTCCCAAATTGTTTTTACGAGTTTAGAGGGTTTAAAAAATATAGAATTGCACTCTGATCACATGACCAACCATGGCCATGAGCCCCAAAAGGGCCTCTTACAGAGATTAGAATTCGTACAAGTGCAGCGTTGTGGGGATATTTGCACTCTGTTTCCAGCAAAATTACGGCAAGCTTTGAAACATCTAAAGAAGGTGATTATTGACAGCTGCAAATCATTGGAAGAGGTATTTGAATTGGGTGAGGTTGATGAAGAAAGCAATGAGGAGAAAGAGATGCCGCTGCTATCATCTTTAACAATGTTAGAGCTGCAAGGGTTACCTGAGCTCAAATGCATATGGAAGGGGGCCACCAGACATGTCAGCCTTCAAAGTCTTGCTCATCTGAAGGTTTGGTCTCTCGACAAACTGACATTTATCTTCACACCGTCCCTCGCTCAAAGTCTACCACAGCTAGAAACACTTGAGATAGAAAAATGCGGTGAATTGAAGCATATTATCAGAGAACAGGATGGTGAAAGGGAGATAATTCCAGAGTCTCCAGGCTTCCCAAAATTAAAAACTCTCCTTGTATCAGGATGTGGTAAACTGGAATATGTCTTCTCAGTCTCTATGTCTCCAAGTCTTCCGAACCTGGAACAGATGACGATTTATTATGCTGACAATTTAAAGCAAATATTTTACGGTGGAGAAGGAGATGCACTTACCAGAGATGACATCATCAAGTTCCCTCAACTAAAAGAATTGTCTCTTCGGCTCGGATCAAATTACAGCTTTTTAGGTCCACAGAATTTTGCTGTCCAATTGCCTTCTTTGCAAAAACTAACCATTCATGGCCGCGAAGAATTGGGTAATTGGTTGGCACAGCTACAAGTACGTACTTTATAATTTTTTTTTCCTATTTATGCATCATATAAATTGTTTTTATGAGAGTTAAGGGTTTAAAAAATATAATATTTATACAGCAAAAGGGCTTCTTACAAAGATTAAGATTTGTAGAAGTGAACGATTGTGGGGATGTTCGCACTCCGTTTCCAGCAAAATTGCTGCAAGCTTTGAAAAATCTAAGTAGTGTGGATATTGAGAGCTGTAAATCATTGGAAGAGGTATTTGAATTGGGTGAGGTTGATGAAGAAAGCAATGAGGAGAAGGAGCTGTCGCTACTGTCATCTTTAACAACGTTACTGCTGATCGACTTACCTGAGCTCAGATGTATATGGAAGGGGCCTACTAGGCATGTCAGCCTCCAAAATCTTGTTCATCTGAATTTGAATTCTCTCGACAAACTGACATTTATCTTCACACCATCCCTGGCTCAAAGTCTGCCAAAGCTAGCAACCCTTGACATAAGATATTGCAGTGAATTGAAGCATATTATCAGAGAAAAGGATGATGAAAGGGAAATAATTTCAGAGTCTCTTCGCTTCCCAAGATTAAAAACTATCTTCATAGAAGAGTGTGGTAAACTGGAATATGTCTTCCCTGTCTCTGTGTCTCCGAGTCTTCTGAACCTGGAAGAGATGGGGATTTTTTATGCTCATAATTTAAAGCAAATATTTTACAGTGGAGAAGGAGATGCACTCACCACAGATGGCATCATCAAGTTCCCTCGACTAAGAAAATTGTCTCTTTCTTCCAGATCAAATTTCAGCTTTTTTGGCCCTAAGAATTTTGCTGCCCAATTGCCTTCTTTGCAATGTCTAATCATTGATGGCCATGAAGAATTGGGTAATTTGTTGGCAAAGCTTCAAGTGCGTCCTTTATATTTCTCCAATAATTTTTTTGCTTTTTAATTTAAATTGTCAACTTCAATACACTGTGTTTCTTCCTCCAAATTTCTAAAACTGAAGTAATTGATAAGTGGAGATAAATCCTTTAGCCATCCACTAAATTTAAAAGGAGTTGTCTAACTGTATCATTCCCTGTCTCTTGACGCAGGGCTTAAGAAGTAAGAAATTAATTATTGTAATGAAATCCTACCTTGATTTATGCTTTCCCAGTTTGAGTGAAATTGAGGCTCTTCCCCCAATTAATGAAAGTATTTGGACAGGACGATAAACCTCCATTTGCTAATATTGAGTTGTCTATTTCAGTCTTGCAACTTATGATTTCATATTCCAATGCCCTTTTGCCATGTCTACTTGTATCCTTTTGTTGATAACTGATTCATCTATTTACCAAAACATACTAGGAATTATATCTAACAAATTAGTGCCATTGTTGTCTTTTGATGTAGGAGTTGACAAGTTTGAAAACATTACGCCTGGGCTCCCTGCTTGTGCCTGACATGAGGTGTTTGTGGAAGGGTCTCGTGCTGAGCAATTTGACTACTTTGGTGGTGTATGAGTGTAAGAGACTAACACATGTATTCTCAGACAGCATGATTGCTAGTCTAGTTCAACTGAATTTTCTAAACATAGAAAGTTGTGAGGAATTAGAGCAAATCATTGCTAGGGATAATGATGATGGAAAGGATCAGATAGTGCCAGGAGATCATCTTCAATCTTTATGCTTCCCTAATTTATGTGAAATTGATGTCAGAAAATGCAACAAGTTGAAATGTCTCTTCCCAGTAGGCATGGCTTCAGGTCTCCCAAATCTCCAAATACTGAAAGTAAGAGAAGCTTCTCAATTATTGGGAGTATTTGGACAGGAAGAGAATGCTTTACCTGTCAATGTTGAGAAGGTGATGGAGCTCCCGAATCTGCAGGTGCTGTTGCTAGAACAATTATCAAGTATTGTATGCTTCAGTCTCGGATGTTATGATTTCTTATTCCCTCATTTAGAGAAGTTGAAGGTGTTTGAATGCCCAAAGCTGATCACAAAATTTGCTACTACACCAAATGGTTCAATAAGAGCTCAATCAGAGGTGCTGCTGAATTGTCTTGATTTGTTGCTTCTCTTTTTGTGTGTTTGTTTCTTGTTTCGCCCAATAATAAGATTTAGAAGTTAAAATGTGTATGCCATGCTTGAATTGGTTTACAGGTATCTGAAGTAGCTGAGGATTCAAGCACTAATAGAGAGTGGACCCGAGATAATGGGTGGAAAGAAGAAAAATGTGTGGACTTTCATTCTCGTTTCTGCTCAAATTAATGGCTCTACGACTTGGGTATTTGCTGCATCACTATGTTTTCTCTGTCAGTTTGATGCTCTGTTTCTATTGCATATGCTTATGTGGTTTTGGAAATGGGCCTGGCAATGCAGAATAAATGTTTTTGTATGCTGATGTCGATATATTTCAAGATGACTGAGACTTGATGCTGTACTAGTTGTTCAACAGTTTGATACTGATATCATGTTTTCCTAGCAGAGCAATCTCATGTTGAATGGTTTTTTCGAGCAGATACCTTGCTGGCTTTTGCTAGAGATTCTAAATATTATATCCTCTAAATCTTCCTCTGATTTCTAATTGTTTTCTGCTTACAAACCCTTTCATAAGTTACATGCCTAATCTGGTAGCTATTTTAACTAACATACTTCAAAAAAAATCAAAATCAAAAATCAAAATATATTAAATCAATTTACAAAAGTCGTATCTAATATAACCTAAATTTAACTACTTGAAATCTCCTTGTTATACTAAAAAGGTTCAGTGCTCCTGTTACTATTTATCTAGATACAAAATATTGTGGATTAAAGCAGTGTAATAGCAAAGTTACTCTTGCCACATAGATTTGCAAGGACAGCAGGGGAGGGGTGGGGTTGTCTTCTCACAGGGATGCATTTGGCATTGAAGGGATGGTTGGGGAGAAAATGGTTAGTTCCAGTTTTGGTGGGGCTGCAAGCTCTGAGATGCGAACACCTGGCGCTACGGCTGGCAAGCCCTGGGTGCTGAGCCAGACCCGCGCGCCACATGGGGACACCTTACGCTCGGGCTTCCCTGCCTGTGTGCTGGGTCAACGCGAACCCTAGCAAGACCCAAGGTTCATGGGTCCAGCGTCAGGACCCAGTTCTCTTGGGTCCCCGTCAAGATCCAAGGCTCATGGGTCCTGCATCAAGACCAGTTCTCTTGGGTCCCGTGTCCGGACTCAGTACTCTTGGATCCTGCAACAGGACCAGTGCTCTGTGGTCCGGCGTCGGGATCCAAGGCTGATGCGTTCTGCATCAAGACCCTAGGTTATTGGGTCTTGGGTTTCTAAATATAATTATTTTCCTTATAAATATAATTATTTTTATTATAGTTGAAAGTATTAATATCAAACATATTATAATTTCTATTCTAAATATTATTAGTTCAATTATAATAAAAATAATTATATTTATACCCCAAATAAGAGTATTTTTTATATTAATACTTTGAATTATAATAAAAATAATAATATTTAGAACACAAATAATACTATTTTGAATATTAATACTTTCAATTATAATAAAAATTAAAAATATTTGTACCGCAAATAATAATATTTATACCACAAATAATATTATTTTTAATATTAACACTTTCAATGATAATAAAAATAATAATCTTCCTAATACAAATAATAATATTTTTTATATTAATACTTTGAACTATAATAAAAATATTAATATTTATAACACAAATAATACTATTTTAATTTTTAATTTTATCCTTCAAATCAACTATATGGTTTTTCTTTGGTGGTAATAATATTTTATTTTAAATGCGCCAGGACCTAATGCTCTTGGCTCCTGCCTAAGGGTCCAAGTCTAATGGGTCCTGTCTCAGGACACAATTCGCTTGGGTCCTGCACTAGGATCCAATGGTAATGGGTCCTGCGTTAGGACCCAATGCTCTTAAATCCTGCCCTAGAACCCCAACTCTAATGGGTCCTACGTCAAGATCCAATTCGCTTGGGTCCCGTGTTGGTCCCAAGGGTAATGGTCTTGCGTCAGGATCAAATTTTCTTGAATCCAGCGTCAGAACCCGATTGTCTTCGGTCCGGCGTCAGGACTCAATTGTCTTAGGTCTGGCATCAAGACCCAATTCTATTGGGTCTTTCTTCAAGACCCAAGATTCTTGGGTCTTAGCTTTCTAAATATAATTATTTGTATTTTAAATATTATTATTTTTATTATAATTAAAAGTATTAATATGAAAAATAGTATAATTTGTCTTATAAATATTATTATTTTATTATAATTGAAGGTATTAATATTAAAAATAGTATAATTTGTGTTATAAATATTATTATTTTTATTATAATAAAAATATTATTATTTGTCTTATAAATATTATTATTTTAATTTTAATTAATATTATTAATAAAATAATAAATAAATTTGAAAAACAAATATTATTAATATTTAAAAACAACCATAGATTTTATTTGAAAGGTAAAATTAAAAATTATTATTAGTATTATCATCATCATCATCATCATTAATAAATATTTTAAAAAAAACTATTATTACTATCGAAGAAAAACCATAATTGTTTTTTAAAGATTCAAAAATATAAAAATTTGGGCAGGCAAGTTAAATAATAATATTTATACCACAAATAATATTGTTTTTAATATAAATACCTTCAATGATAATAAAAATAATAATATTTTTACCATAAATAATAATACTTTGAACTATAATAGAAATATTAATATTTATAACACAAATACTACTACTTTTAATATTAATACCTTCAATTATAATAAAAAATAATAATATCTATAGCACAAATACTAATAATAATAATAATGATAATAATTTTTAATTTTATCCTTCAAATCAACTATATGGTTTTTCTTTTGTGGTAATAATATTTTATGTCAAATTTATTATTGATAATAATGATAATAAGAACAATAACTTATATTTTTACCTTTTTAATTCGGTCTGCGCCAGAACCTGATTGTCTTAAATCCAGTATCAAGACCCAAGCTTAAAGGGTCTTGCGTCAGAATCCAATTGTATTGGGTCCTTCATCAATACCCAAGGTTCTTGGGTTTTAGGTTTCTAAATATAATTATTTGTATTTTAAATATTATTATTTTTATTATAATTTAAAGTATTAATATTAAAAATAGTGTCATTTGTGCTATAAATATAATTATTTTTATTATAATTAATAGTAGTAATATTAAAAATATTATCAGTTGTGTTATAAATATTATTAAAAAAATAATTATTAAATTTGAAAAAATATTATTATTAATATTGAAAAAATATTATTATTTGTATGATATGTTTTATATATATATATAAAAAAAAAGTGAACCCACGACGTAGTGCGAGCACCTAACTATTTATATTCTAAATTAAAACATTTGTTATTCTTACTGTAACAAATTTTATTGTGTAGCAAGACTCAAGTTATCATGCATTAAACTTTTCTCCTATAATGCAATCCTTTAAGAAGATGCAGAAAAATTTAATATGGTCCTTGAAGTTTTTGTTTTTCAGATTTATTTAATCCTATAAATTTTTATGATTCAATCTTAAAACTTCATTTTTATTATATTTTTAGTTATTGAATATTGAGAGGAGAGAGAGAATGTGGTCAGAAAATGGAGAAAAAAAAAGGATTTGACTAATCATATTCCCTTCTAAAAAAACTGATTTTAATATTAGTATTCGTCTTGAAAATAGAAGTTCGATGAAAATAATCTTGTCATTTAACCATGCTAAAAAAAGTATATTAGACCTATAATTTTTTTTATTAAGTTTGATTTTCACCTTTCAGGCTAATTAGAATGTGTTTTATGATTGAAAATTGAGTTTTTGAGAATACTAAAAGTTTATGGGGCAAGATAAAACTTAGGTTTTGTAGTTCAAAAACTATGACTTGATTTTATACTCATCCAAAATAACTGAAAAATATTTCAATAAACAACACCGGATAGATATTGTTATTATAACCCCAGAGATTAAAAAAAAAAAATCAATATTGTTTTGTGAATTTACAATGGCTATAAATTATATATTTAAAAGCCGAGATAGAGATTAAGAGTTTTCAAGGTGATTTAATTATTTTTATTTTAAATATTATTATTTTTATTATAATTAAAAGTATTAATATTAAAAATAGTATTATTTGTGTTATAAATATTATTATTTTATTATAATTCAAAGCATTAATATTAAAAATATTATCATTTGTGTTATAAATATTATTATTTTTATTATAATAAAAATATTATTATTTGTCTTATAAATATTATTATTTTAATTATAATTAATATTATTAATAAAATAATAAATAAATTTGAAAAACAAATATTATTAATATTGAAAAACAACCATAAATTTTATTTGAAAGGTAAAATTAAAAATTATCATCATCATCATCATCAATAAATTAAAAAAAACTATTATTACTATCGAAGAAAAACCACAATTGTTTTTTAAAGACTCAAAAATATAAACATTTAGGCAGACAAGTTAAATAATAATATTTATACCATAAATAATACTGTTTTTAATATTAATACCTTCAATGATAATAAAAATAATAATATTTTTACCATAAATAATAATACTTTGAACTATAATAGAAATATTAATACTTATAACACAAATAATATTATTTTTAATATTAATACCTTCAATTATAATAAAAATAATAATATCTATAGCACATATAATAATAATAATAATAATAATAATTATTATTATTATTATTATTATTATTATTATTATTATTATTAATTTTATCCTTCAAATCAACTATATAGTTTTTCTTTGGTGGTAATAATATTTTATGTCAAATTTATTATTGATAATAATGATAATAAGAACAATAATTTATATTTTTACTTTTCGAATTGGGTCCTGCGTCAGGACCCGATTGTCTTGAGTCCCGTATCAAGACCCAAGCTTAAAGGGTCTTGCGTCAGGACCTAATTCTATTGGATCCTTTATCAAAACCCAAGGTTCTTAGGTTTTAGGTTTCTAAATATAATTATTTGTATTTTAAATATATATATATATATTTTATAATTTAAAGTATTAATATTAAAAATAGTGTCATTTGTGCTATAAATATTATTATTTTTATTATAATTAATAGTATTACTATTAAAAATATTATCATTTATGTTATAAATATTTTATTTTTATTATAATTAATACAATTATAATAAAAAAATTATTATTTGTGTTATAAATATTATTAATAAATTTGAAAAAATATGATTATTAATATTGAAAAAATATTATTATTTGTATTATAAATTTTTATGATATTTTTTATGAAAATAAAATGTGAACCCGCGATATAGTGCGAGCACCTAACTAGTTATATTCTAAATTAAAACATTTGTTATTCTTACTGTAACAAATTTTGTTGTGTAGCAAGACTCAAGTTATCATGCATTAAACTATTCTCCTATAATGCAATCCTTTTAGAAGTTGCAGAAAAAATTAATATGGTTCTTGAAGTTTTTGTTTTTCAGATTTATTTAATTCTATAGCTTTAAATTTTTATGATTCAATCTTAAAAATTCATTTTTATTATATTTTAAGTTATTGAATATTGAGAGGAGGGAGACAATGTGGTCAGAAAATGGAGAAAAAAAAGGATTTGACTGATTATATTTTGATCTAAAAAATCCGATTTTAATATTAATAGATTCATCTTGAAAAAAGAAGTTCGATTAAAATGATCTTGTCATTTAACCGTGCTAGAAAAAGTATATTAGACCCATAATTTTTTTATTAGGTTTGATTTTCACATTTAGGCTAATTAGAAGGTGTTTTATGATTGAAAATTGAGTTTTTGAGAATACTAAAAGTTTTTGGGGTTGTTTGCAAGATAAAACTTAGGTTTTGTAGTTCAAAAACTATGAATTCATTTTATACTCATCCAAAATAACTGAAAAATATTTCAATAAACAACACCGGATAGATATGGTTATTATAACCCAAGAGATTAAAAAAAAAATCAATATTTTTTTGTGAATTTACAATGGCTATAAATTATATATTTAAAAGCCGAGGTAGAGATTAAGAGTTTTCAAGGTGATTTAATTTTGCATGCATACGAATCCGATTAGGAATAAAAGAAAAGGCAAATTTTGTGCGCGTTCGAGAGCAAGGCAGAATTTCAGAGTCCTTCAAGGTGTTAAAACAACGTCTACTTGAATCTTTTGAGTTACTTTAGTCATCTTGTCTGGGATAAATTACTATATACGAAGGCCTCGTTATTGTAAATTAATTTACACAATCATTTTAACTCGTGCCATCTTCATACATGTTAGAGAAATAAATATTGTGCTGAATGTAATGAAAAATTGCTCCTTTATTGAAGAGTTAGATATATCGGAGGGGGTATCAAAGTGAGCTATAGGTAAAAGGTACCTCAATAAGTCCATTCATGATCTTAAATAAACATTTAATTGATTTAAAAATAAAAAACCAACCCAAATCTAAATCACTACAAAATTTCACAGTTTTACCGACGGACATATTCCGTCGGTATGAGATTCAGAGTTTGTCGGTAATTTTTTTACCGACTAAATCGCCAACGGAAAACGTCCGTCGGCATAATGTTCGTCGGTAATACCGCATTCCGTCGCTAAGGCTGTCGGTAAAAAAAATATTATCGATGGTTTTACAAACGGAAATTGCACGCCAAAAAAAAAACTTCCCGCTGGAACCTTACCAACGGATTTATTCCGTCGGTGATAGTGGCATATATAGTAAATATTTTTTAGCTATCGGTGAAAGGCCGACGGACGTTATCCGTCTGTAAATTCGTCGGTGAGTGTGCATTTCCTGTGAAATGCCGACGGATTATATCCGTATGTAAATTCGTCGGTGATACATTCCGTCGGTAAATCCCTCGGTGGGTATTTTAAAAAAATTAAAAATGATTTAGAATAAATAACATAAAATTATATAAATTAATAGTAAAAAAACCAATTATGCAAATAAAATTTTATTAAACATTAAGAACAAAAAAATAGTGTTAAATAATATTCATTACAAATTGAATGTGTTTCAAAAAAATATTAAATTAGCACAATGGCGGAGTTGGAGGAGGAGGAGGAGGAGGCTGGTTGTTATACGGCCAAAAAGAGGGCGGACATGTAGCACCACTCTGTGAAGTCATGTTCATGACAATTTGGCGGAGTTGATCATAATTTGCCAAGAGTTGCTCGTATTTCTCGGTGAGATTAGCTGTGTATTGTTTCAAGGTCATGATATCCTCAGATTGGGTGCTCGATACTGATTTGGAGCTCCCAACAGTTGAGACACTACGGGCCGACCGCAAGTTCTCGGTCGTAGTGTTGGAGAGCCCGTACAGCCGATTTTTATCGAGTCCATCGAACGATTCGACCTCCATCCACAAATCCGGATCGAAATCCGGAGGGTCAAAGGATCGTCCCCATATCTCTCCCTCAACCGACTATTATAGGTCTCCTGAAAATGAAAAAAGAAATCATCATCATCATATTCAATTCAATAAAAATAATAACTTATGAAATAAAATGGTTGAACGAACATACCTCAAAGTGTTGAGCGCGGTTGTTAACGAACTGTTGCACCCCCTTTTGGCGGTCTTGACTCTTCACGTGCGTCTCAACAAAGTAAAAAGAGAGACATCTTAGGCTTGTGTTCATGATCATATTGTTTGTATGACCATGTCCATGCGTGAGGTGGGTAAGAAAACATAGCATCCTATAAAAAGGCTTTTGTTAGTACAGGACTCTTCGGTTTCAAAATGAGCAAAAGATTAGTGAAGGAAATTTTGGATGTTAAGTTTCTAGCAAAGTACTAGGTAGCACCTAAAATAACAATAACAATAATAATAATAATAATTGTTTGCTGCTGGGGCAATAATAATAATAATAATATTGTTTTGCTTCACACAAATGAGTGGTGAATCTTAACTTCATCTTGCATTGAAATAAATAATTTCGTGTTTTTATTTATAAAATTCAATTACTCTTTTCTAGGACAAAATAATTCTTCCCTGTAAAACAAAACCAACTATATATTTATTAATTAAGTTTATATATTGATGTTGCTTTCTCATTTATATTCTGCAAACAAAATAATGGATCAATTCTATTTCTCTTTATGTTCTGCAAACTAAAATTAAGATATTTAAACTCGTGAGCATGTTCTCGGTTATGTCTATCAACTTTGTTTATCGTTTTTGTTTCTCATACTATTTATTTTTTTGAGTTTATTATAAATTTTATAAAAGAAATTACTAGGTGAACAATATGTAAATGCAAATGTAATTGAGACCCAAAAAGGAAAATGTAATTGTATATTTGTCATTTACAATCTTTAAAAGAAGATATAACACTTGCTATCTATGTTTAAATTAATTTGAACATATGTGATGTTTATGATGTATGGTATGGAGTTTTTGTAAAAATATTTTATAAACTAATTTATCAAAGAAAGTGAAATTGAATACCAAATGGTTGGATAATGACTCTTACATACTACGAATAAAGTAATTGGCAATGATTCTTGCCAAAAGGGTACAATAGCTAGTCAGGAATGGTAAACTAATAGTCTGGTTAAGGGTATAATATATATAGTTGCAGCAATTTAATTAGAGAGTAAAGTAATGTTTATGAAATTGAATTGAATACCAAATGAAAACATGCATCGATGACTTTTATATATATATATATATAGACACACACACGACTGTGCATCTTAGACCGCCTAATAAAAAGATAAAAAATTCCTGGAAGAACATCGTATCAAAAGCATCAAAAACATGCCACAAGAAAAAAAGCATCGTATCACACGACGGTGCATGGTGTCTTTTTTTCACATCAAAAGATGTTTTATTTTTCTCATAAAAAATCATTCAATTGGCTATTAAAGAAAGTAACTCTTTTTACAAAATCTAAGTAGTCATTATCAACTGAATAGGAATAAATAAGTCTTTGTAATATCAACAATAATTCCAAATAAAATTTAATCAATAAAAACAATATTTTTATGTATCAATCAAAACAAAATTTAAAAATATCATAACATTAAAACAAATTTAAAAAATATAAAAAAATAATTTAAACATTAATAAAGTATGAATGAACAGGCCACAAGAAGTTTAAAAAAGGATGAACATGTTTTTTTTATAAAAAAAAATCCATACCAAGATCATTGAAATATAGCTTGGTTAAGTTTTTTTATTTAATTTAGTTTGGGTCATATCCAACCAATTCAATTCTATTTTATATTTTTATTAAAATTGTTTAACAAACTCAAAAATCATTTTTTTGATTGGTTTAAGTCAATTTTTATAAATATTCTAAAAACATTGTGCTCATTTCTATAAAATGGTCGTCACAATATTTGGACTATTATACCAACAACTAAATTAATAATACAAATCGCATCTCCCATGGTATTTGCAAACACTCCTCTACACAAACACTTATTCAATTATAATTTAGTCTCTATAATTTGATAACAATAATTAATTAATCCCATAGTTTCAATAACTATATGTTTAATTCTTATATTTTTAAAGTTACATATTGTTTAGTTCTTTTCCAATTAATATGTTTTTTCTTCTTTCTTAAAAATTAGAATAAGGAAAAGAAAAGTATGCAGTTGGAGAAATTTCATTAGGAAGGAAGGCATTTTTTAGAGAAAAATATAATTAATGGAGGGTGGTCAACACTAGTTAATAGACTTTTTAATTATCCATGATACTTTAAGGACGTACTAAATAATTAATTTTAATAAATTACAGGGCTAAGTTATACTTAAATCTTCATTAACATATGAGACTTTATTATATTTTTTTGAAGGAGAATTTGTACATGCAACAATCTTTATTATTCCTTCATTAGAATTCAAATCTAGTTTTAAGAATATATAAAGGATTCAATTCTGTGGATAAAAAATAGAAGACTCAATATTCCACATGCAAAAGCTGATAAAATGAAAAAAAAAAAGAAAAAAGAGAGAGGCAACAATATAAAGCAAAAAATGAAATAAAAATTTTACACCATCATATTGAATTGAAGGGTGAAATTATAAACAAAAAAACTTTTATAAAAGGGTAAGGAAAAAACATAAAAAATCATAAAAATAAAAATTTATGAACATGTTTGTAAAAAATCATATAAATAAAAAACAAAGTCATTACAAAAAATAAACAACCCTGGTTATGTTTAATGAATTTGGTTTTTAATATAAAATAAATTTATGATATTTTACTTTTAATTATAATTTAAAAGTTGTTTTTTATTATATAAAAAAAATCTTATTAAAGCAAATCACAAGGCAAGTTGAAGCATTGATTCCCTCCATAGACAAGAATCTTGTTCCATTCTCTTTATCATATGCTTTCCCTGTTGCGAGCATTTGAACGGGAATAAACATCTGATGCAGTTGCGGAAATTTCATTAGGAAGGAAGGCATTTTTTAGAGAAAAACATAGTAAATGGAGGGTGGTCAACACTAGTTAATAGACTTTTTAATTATCCATGACACTTTACGGACTAAATAATTAATTTTAATAAAGTACATGGCTAAGTTCTAATTAAATCTTCATTAATTATTCCAAATCAAAACCCTCAAATATTAATAATACCATAACTAGGAGATAGACACCCAAAATATTTCATTTTCGTTTACTCAAGTCTCACCTGCGGGTGTCAGCACTATATTGTGTGAATAATAATAATAATAATAAGTCAGTATCAATAGTTAAAAAAGCAGGTGGAAAAATTAAGAAATTGAGGAACAAATATAGATCAAAATATTTAATATGGTAACATGAGTCATTTCTGTTATATTTAATAAATTTATTTACTAAAATTAATATATAAAAGAAATTAACACACACATAAAAAAATACTTAATATATCTGAAATATATAAAAAAAATTACAAATAAATCATATTAACCTCTTAAAAAACTAAACAAAGCTAATAAAATTAAAAATAATTGAAAAAAAAGCTAAATAAGGCAAAAAAAACATTGAGAAGGGGTATTAATGAAAACATCATTTTTAAATTATTTTCAAAAAAATTTCAAAAATCTGCAAAACTTCACTTAAAATACATGGCAAACACCCCCTAAATTAATTGTGGTGCCTTTTCCATAGTCAACTTGTATTGAGGTCCTTTAAGCCCAGTGACCGGCTACCTTAGTTTTCTCATTTATTAAGTTGTGTACAAGTTCACATTTATTATTCCAATCACTTGTCATTATATATTTAGTAAACGACCAGAAATATTAACAATAATGTTTTAACAAATATTAACAATTTCTTTTCATAATGTTTTTTTTAATATATCAAAATAATATATTTTTTATTTTTTAAAATTTATTTTTAATATCAATCTATTAAAATGATTTTAAAAAAATAATTTTAAAAAAAATCAATTTTTTTTTAGTTATGTAACAAACATACTAGCTTATTTTTATTTTTTAAATGATTTTATTTTATCGAAGAAACTTAACTGCCTCATTGTTGTATGCGTTATTAATACCAAAATTTAAACATAGAAACCATATTTTTTGTTAGAATTAATATATAACTGTATAAGACAAAAATTTTGTGTTGAAATACTTAATTCAATTAAAATATCTTTAAAATTTTATTAACATAACTAAAATAAATTTTAGTTACTATTTTTATTTTTATTTTTTACATGAAACTAATTATTAGTAGTTGTAGTAACCTTTTTTCACAAAAATAAATTATTACTACTTTTATTCAACTTCTCTCTAATCAAGAAAAAAAACTAAAACAATAATATGTAATCTCTAAAAATATTTAATCCTATTTTTTTCTATGTTTTCCTATTTATAATCATATAAATTGTTTTTACGAGAGTGAAGGGTTTAAAAAATATAATATTGTTCTCTGATCAGATGGCCGCCGGTGGGCAGCAAAACGGCTTCTTACAAATATTATAATTTGTACACAATATGTTTCATATTAACAATTGTTTGCATTCCTTCAAAGATGAGAGCAGCTTCTCTTCTGCTACAAGTACAGGGAGGGACAAAAAATAAAAACACAAATGAGCTCACCGTGTATATATGATTTGAGTCCAAGGATCAATGCACCACTTGTTTATTTAATGAGTTGAGACTGCTCTAATATTTGAAACAACACAACAAATAATCTAATCTAAACCCTCACCTGCAAATAATAACCCCATGACCTGCAAACTCTCTAGTCTCTAACTAGTTTCGTTACCTACGAATCGCTGCAGTTACGAGTTTGAGGTGTGAAAAATGGACTTGTGAGCATTTTTAAAAAAATAGTAAATGTAAACCCATAATATATAAAGTTGATTTAATTGAAAACCGATACGGCTAAGTCAAACCATATATGATGATGGTCAAACTCCATCTATAGTGAAACAAAAAAACAGGTCATGGAGATGTATTTATGGACCAATGAAACAAGTTTAGGATCAAGAAGAAGTTTGGTCGCATCAGACCAGAATAAAAGCTGAAAAAGTTATAATTTTTTATCTGATTATTTGATCATGCTCAAATTTTCACGTGAACCATCGAATCTTTAAATATAAAAAATCTTGTTTAGGCCTCTAGTTTTGGTAGTTTTTTTTTATTTTCCTTGTTATTTTTTTATTTCTTGCTTGTTTTGGATTTTATATTTCTTTCCTTTGTAATTTTGGTTTCTGTTTTTGTTTTCTAGTTGAGGTAAGGTTCCTAACATATTTAAGGCTTTGTAAACCTCCTGAGAAGAAAAAATTTATTATTATTATTTTAGAGAAAATAAACTTGGGAATTTGAGGGTTCACATCTATAGTCTCTTTTGCTCATATATTTTTTGGTGTTCTTTAATTATTGTGTTTATAGCTTTCTTCTGCATCAAGTTTAAATCTCTTTGAAAACAAAAAAACCGACCAATTTTGATGTAGTCAATCCTATAATAATTAGTGATTATAAGCAGTCAGGTGTGAGTCTACCATAACTAAATGAAGATTTGCCCAAGATAAATTATGTTGATAGCCTAGCAAATGCATTTATGGACCAATGAAACAGGTCTAAGTCTAAGAGAAGGTTTGGTCACGTTAGACAGGGATAAAAATCCATAATTCTCAAAACAGGTAACCCTGCGCAGATCTTCATCTGTCTTTTCCCCCTTCCCCTCTTTCCTTTATCGAATCCAATTCATAACTAATTTGGGTTGCTTTTGTGGCAGTTTCAATGATTTACACAGCTATTGATAACTTTTACGTAACTGGTAATGAGCTACAAAGTTGGGTCTGCTTTAAGGTTCCTTTCTTTCTTTCATCCAGATTAGCAAGGTCGAAGTCCTTTCCTTCATCCAGATTAGCTGGCTCAATGCAATTAGGGAATGGCAAGAGGAGTTTGTTGGCAATATGAACTGTAGGGTGTCTCACCCGACATCGCGGCGGCCCTAAAAATAATCTTGAATTATGAAAAAGGAACAGATTTCTGGCATCTGGTTCTTTTAGGGGAAAATGTCTTGTTTAAGGAGTCGCCACCTAGTATTATGGTTACTAGGAACCCTAACTGATCAACAGAGATTCTATGATACGGGACTGGTTACGTAAAAGGGAAGATATTATCACCCCTTAAACGTTCTGCCTGAGGCAGACTGCATTGCTGATTTTGTTTTAAATTGCTAAATATTTATTGGTTTATGCTCTGATGGTTTACTTGCAATATTCCTGACTCTGACGCCAGTGAATATTCAACTACGAATAATTCCAACTCTGGCGTTGGTAAATATTACGTAGCTATAAAATAAATTTGGATCAATATTTTTATTCCTGACTCTAGCGTCAGTGAATAAACAAATAAAATAAATTTATTTTTACACATGCACATATTTTTTATTTTTCTAGCTAAATAAAATAAAATATAATGAATAAAAATAATATAAATTTAAACCGGTATTTTTATTCCTAACTCTGGCGTCAGTGAATAAACTAATTTATCAAAGAAAGTGATTTGAAATGGAATTGAAAATGGTTGGATAATGACTCTTACATACTACGAATAAAGTAATTGGCAATGATTCTTGCCAAAAGGATACAATAGCTAGTCAGGAATGGTAAACTAATAGTCTGGTTAAGGGTATAATATATATAGTTGCAGCAATTTAATTAGAGAGTAAAGTAATGTTTATGAAATTGAATTGAATACCAAATGAAAACATGCATCGATGACTTTTATATATATATATATATATATATAGACACACACACGGCTGTGCATCTTAGACCGCCTAATAAAAAGATAAAAAATTCCTGGAAGAACATCGTATCAAAAGCATAAAAAACATGCCACAAGAAAAAAAGCATCGTATCACACGACGGTGCATGGTGTCGTTTTTTCACATCAAAAGATGTTTAATTTTTCTCATAAAAAATCATTCAATTGGCTATTAAAGAAAGTAACTCTTTTTTACAAAATCTAAGTAGTCATTATCAACTGAATAGGAATAAATAAGTCTTTGTAATATCAACAATAATTCCAAATAAAATTTAATCAATAAAAACAATATTTTTATGTATCAATCAAAACAAAATTAAAAAATATCATAACATTAAAACAAATTTAAAAAATATAAAAAAATAATTTAAATATTAATAAAGTATGAATGAACAGGCCACAAGAAGTTTAAAAAAGGATGAACATGTTTTTTTTATATAAAAAAAATCCATACCAAGATCATTGAAATATAGCTTGGTTAAGTTTTTTTATTTAATTTAGTTTGGGTCATATCCAACCAATTCAATTCTATTTTATATTTTTATTATTTTTATTAAAATTGTTTAACAAACTCAAAAATCATTTTTTTGATTGGTTTAAGTCAATTTTTATAAATATTCTAAAAACATTGTGCTCATTTCTATAAAATGGTCGTCACAATATTTGGACTATTATACCAACAACTAAATTAATAATACAAATCGCATCTCCCATGGTATTTGCAAACACTCCTCCACACAAACACTTATTCAATTATAATTTAGTCTCTATAATTTGATAACAATAATCACTACAAGATTTAACAGTTTTACCGACGGAATTTTTCCGTCGGTGTAAGACACATATTCCATCGGTAATTATATTACCGACGGAATCAAAGACGGAAATGATCCGTCGGTAAATCGTTCGTCGGTAATGTTTTGTCCGTTGGTAATATAATTACCGACGGATTTACTGACGGAACATACGCATCGGTAATAATTTTTTTATTACCAACGGAATTACCGACGGATGTACCGACGGATTTCCGACGGTATTACCGACGGAATTTCCGTCGGTAATTCCGTCGGTAATTATTGAAAAACATTTTAAAAAAAATTCATTTTATAAAATTATAAAATAATTAAATTAACATAAATTAACACTGTATAATATATACTCAAAATGCTTGGAAAAAAGAATAAGAAAATCAATTCAAACAAATTTGCAACAAATAAATAAAATAAAAAAATTAATTCAACTAAAAAATTAATTCATATGAAAAAAATGAAGTTGCAATTGCTAAAAATTTAAAAATCCTATAAATAAATCTACTAAAAATTGATCTCATATGAAAAAAAAATCTCACAACAACATTTATACAATTATTAAGAACAAAAACAATTAAAAATAAAATAAAAAACAAATATAGTGAAAAAAATCATGAAAAAAGAAGAAAAAAGAAAAATCTTACCTTAATGTAGTTGCAAGTGAAGCTCAGGAGAGAAAAAAAATTTCATTAAGCATATTAATTAAAAAAAAAACTAAGAGGATAAAAGAAGAAAGAAGAAGAAGACATACCCAAGCATGGAGGAAAAGAGAAGGAGATGAGGAGAGAAAAGAAGAGAAAGAAATAGATAAGAAATGATGTTTTTACATAAAGTAAAGAAGAAGAAGAAGACATACCTTAATGATGTTTTTTACATATAGTGAAGAAGAAGAAGTAGAAGAACAAGAAGAAGTAGAAGAACAAGAAGAAACGGCTCTGTCTCTTGTGAAATAAAGGCATTCAAGCTTTTTATTGAGACGATTTACCGACGGATAATTAAATATTAATATTTTTTAATTATTCCGTCGGTAATTCCATCGGTAATATTTAATTTAAATTTTCAATTTCGTAAAAATTTTTCAGAAACCGCCAAAAAATTACCGACGATTTTTTAATCCGTCGGTGATTCCGTCTGTAATATTTAAATGAAAATTTTAAATTAATTGAATTTTTTCAGAAAACCGCCAAATAATACCGACGACTTTTCAATCCGTCGGTGATTTACTCTCTGGAAAATACCGATGGAATTTTCCGTCGGTGATTCCCTTTGTAATTAACATGATGAACAGTGTTCACAATTTACCAACAAATTTACCGACGGAATTACCAACGGAACAAATTCCGTCGGTAAAAATGACACGTCATCATTTTTTTTTGTTTTGTTTTAATTTTTTTTCCCACGGTAATTCCCTCGGTATATACCGAGGGAATATTTCCGTCGGTAAAATCCCTTGGAAATTTACCGACGGAAATATTCCCTCGGTATTTCCGTTTGTATTTATCAATTTTCTGGTAGTGAATTAATTAATCCCATAGTTTCAATAACTATATGTTTAATTCTTATATTTTTAAAGTTACATGTTGTTTAGTTCTTTTCCAATTAATATGTTTTTTCTTCTTTCTTAAAAATTAGAATAAGGAAAAGAAAAGTATGCAGTTGGAGAAATTTCATTAGGAAGGAAGGCATTTTTTAGAGAAAAATATAATTAATGGAGGGTGGTCAACACTAGTTAATAGACTTTTTAATTATCCATGATACTTTAAGGACGTACTAAATAATTAATTTTAATAAATTACAGGGCTAAGTTATACTTAAATCCATGATACTTTATTATATTTTTTTGAAGGAGAATTTGTACATGCAACAATCTTTATTATTCCTTCATTAGAATTCAAATCTAGTTTTAAGAATATATAAAGGATTCAATTCTGTGGATAAAAAATAGAAGACTCAATATTCCACATGCAAAAGCTGATAAAATGAAAAAAGAAAAAAAGAAAAAAGAGAGAGGCAACAATATTCCCAAAAGGAGAGAGGCAACAATATAAAGCAAAAAATGAAAAAAAAAAATTACACCATCATATTGAATTGAAGGGTAAAATTATAAACAAAAAAACTTTTATAAAAGGGTAAGGAAAAAACATAAAAAATCATAAAAATAAGAATCAAACTGAAATCATAAAAATAAAAATTTATGAACATGTTTTTTTACATTAAGAAAAATCCTAAATATAAATTAAAAAACTTATGCACGCATCAAATTAAATAAATCATGAATTATTATATAAATAAATGAAAAACAAAGTCATTACAAAAAATAAACAACCCTGGTTATGTTTAATGAATTCGGTTTTTAATATAAAATAAATTTATGATATTTTACTTTTAATTATAATTTAAAAGTTGTTTTTTATATAAAAAAAATCTTATTAAAGCAAATCACAAGGCAAGTTGAAGCATTGATTCCCTCCATAGACAAGAATCTTGTTCCATTCTCTTTATCATATGCTTTCCCTGTTGCGAGCATTTGAACGGGAATAAACATCTGATGCAGTTGCGGAAATTTCATTAGGAAGGAAGGCATTTTTTTAGAGAAAAACATAGTAAATGGAGGGTGGTCAACACTAGTTAATAGACTTTTTAATTATTCATGACACTTTAAGGACTAAATAATTAGTTTTAATAAAGTACGGGGCTAAGTTCTAATTAAATCTTCATTAATTATTCCAAATCAAAACCCTCAAATATTAATAATAGCATAACTAGGAGATAGACACCCAAAATATTTCATTTTCGTTTACTCAAGTCTCACCTGCGGGTGTCAGCACTATATTGTGTGAATAATAATAATAATAATAAGTCAGTATCAATAGTTAAAAAAGCAGGTGGAAAAATTAAGAAATTGAGGAACAAATATAGATCAAAATATTTAATATGGTAACATGAGTCATTTCTCTGGTTATATTTAATAAATTTATTTAATAAAATTAATATATAAAAGAAATTGAAACACACATAAAAAAAATACTTAATATATCTGAAATATATAAAAAAAATTACAAATAAATTATATTAACCTCTTAAAAAACTAAACAAAGCTAATAAAATTAAAAATAATTGAAAAAAAAAGCTAAATAAGGCAAAAAAAACATTGAGAATGGGTATTAATGAAAACATCATTTTTAAATTATTTTCAAATATATATATATATATATATATATATATATATATATATATATATATATATAATTCAACTACATAAAATATTATTGATTTGATGAAATTTAATTTGATTAAGTTTTTAGTGATTTGATTTGATAAAAATTAGCCAAATTAATATCAAAAAAAAAAAAACAAAACATTATCATTTTAATAAAAATAATTAATTTAAATTGATCTACTTAATCATAAGTTGACCTCGGCCAGTGACCTGTAAGTTGATAATTTTTTTCTAAATTAACCCTTTGGTAAGGTGTAACAATTATAATAGTTAAGGTGTAACAATGTCCTTTTCCTTATTTTAAATAAAAAATGAATTCATTAAAAATTAATTATCGATTGCTAGCTCAGCCTGTAAAGGTTAGCCTGATATGTAGTTAAGGATACACACCCTTGAATTGATTTTGTACATGCACCTAAAAAATTGAAGGAATCTCAAATTTTATTGGTACTTAGGTATCACATACAGAAATATAGTAAATAAAAATAAATAAATAGTAAATAGTAGTAAATAGAAATGGATTAATAAATAGTGGGTTCATAGTTTCTAACGGCAAGGTCCTCTCTATACACCAGAGCCCCTGACCGAATCAATGCTATTGTTAACATTTTGGCTCTACGCATGAATTTCCTAGTAGTTTACAGTAACAGTACTATTTAATTATGCAGATTAGCTGACCTTTTGAGTCCATTCTTGCAAGAGTAGATGCGTTCATTTTTGGCTTTTTAATTTAAAATCTTGATTGCCTTCAAGGAGGTTAAAGGAATTTCAGCAAATAAATTGCCTGGGTCGTTGGAATTCCCTAAGATAAATTGTCTTTGAGGTGGATTAAAGGAATTTTCATCAAATAAATTGCCTTCAAGGAGGTTAAAGGAAGTCCTTGTAATAAATTGCCTTTGGGGCAGGATAATGAAATTTCTTGTATAATTGCTTTCGGGTAAGATAATGGAATAATATTGGAAATAATGAGTAGTAGCAGAGAAATCAACAAGGCATTTCTGTTTGTTCAAGCTTCTGGGTTTCCTTTGCATAAACAATTCATAATTAAAAGAAGCTTAGCCTTCGGCCTAGCTTCCAACCTGAGCTAGAACGGAGACTCGAATCTTTCGATATCTTCATCAACAAACTGATCATGGAAGACCACCATATCAAAAGATGAGACATTGCTTCTTTTTGTTGTCTTTTAAAAAGTCTTATGCTCCACTAATTTCCTCACCCAAGGCATAAGATTTTAAAAAGAAAGGACAAGAAAAACTGCCATTTTTTGATGTATAAATAGGTGAAAAAAATAGAAAAAACAGGATTCTTATGATTATGCTTATGTCTCTTTTACTTGTTGAAACAATGAAAGCAAAAGCATTAGTAGGACAAAGTAAGTTTGTCATCTAATTTCTCACCATAACCTTCACATTTCATCTCTCAGCCGTTTATTTTCACACAGACTATCTCCGAACTGGTTGTTGATTTTGGATCATTTTCCAATTGAGGAAGAAAGACTACAGGAAAGAGGAGATTGGTAATTGTGGTGGGGATTGAAGCTGTGATTTGGGATTGATTCAGGATTTTCTGCTGATAGGTTCATCCAGCAGACTTCATGAGGTAAGAACCTGCTCTTATATCATGCAAAGAAAAGGATCAGATCAGAATTGCTAAACAAGAAGAGAGAATATGAGCTAAAGCTGCATAAATTAGCAGCTTAATAAAAAGAATACAATTGTATGATTTTACAAATGTATTCATAGGAGATCTTAGCCTACACGAACAGCATAACACCGCATGCACAAGCCTCTTTGTTTGAAAGTAACAGCACTCTGGATGCCATCAAAAACCTAGTTCTTTTATTATTATTATTATTATTATTATTATTGTTAATTTGTATAATGTAATAGGTCAATCATATTACTTGAGTGTGTGACACAGAAATGCTTCTCATAGACAATTACTTTTATTTTTTTGAGTTTGATTCTTTGTTGAAGTCTTATATTTCTCTACCCTACTTGTTGCATCAAGTGATTTTTTGAGATCATTTCCCAATTGAGGACGACAGACTATGGGAAAGAGGAGATTGGTTGTGGTGGGGATTGAAGCTGTGATTTGGGATCGCTTCAGGATCTTCTGCTGATAGGTTTATCCAGCAGACTTCAAGAGGTAAGAACCTGCTCTTATATCATGTAAAGAAAAAGATAAAATCAGAATAGCAAGACAAGAAGAGAGAACAAGAGCTAAAGCTGCATAAATTAGCAGCTTAATAAAAAGAAAACAATTTTATTGTGATGATTTGGAAATAAAAGAGAATAGAAAAAAACAACAAAACTCTTGGAGGCTTAAAAGTAGGTATAAATGAATGAACGATATTGTAATAATTGAACAAAGAGTTCATAAATATAAATAGAATAAAAAAGAGAAAGATTTGAATTCTTAGAGAAAAAACCGTGAGAGTGAAAGAAGAAAAAGAGAAAAGAGAAAAAGATAAAGAAAGGATAAGAGAGTTAGAGAAAATAAATTAAAATGTAAGAATATTTACGCTTTGATGTGTATAAATGTGTTTTTCTTAGCTTTAATTTTCTGTTTTGTTGAATATTAGAGTTTTGAAGATTGTGTTTTGGGTTTGATTGATGAATTGATTTGAATATTATGTGTTGATTGTTATGAATAATGAGTTATTTAGTTGATTTTGAAAGACTTTAAGTAAAAATGATGATTTTGAGTTATGGTTTGTTTAAATGGTGAATTTGAGTTAGAAATCTTGTTATATCAGTAGGTGATATGTGAAAATTCTAGGTTTAAGATTGAAAATGATAAATTTCAGTTTGGTCTCTTAATTTATGAAAAATTTAGTTTAGTCCCTAGAGCATAATCTAAGATTCTGGATAAAATGTAATGTTGAGAAATTATAGGGACATGTTACTTAGTAGCTCAAAAAGATAAGGGACTAAAATTAACTTTGCAAACAATTACAATGTCGCCGCATATTTTTACCAAGTTTTTCATTTCAGTCATCTATCTTTGAATTCAACTCTTATACTTAAAAAACAAAATGCAATTGAGTTTTAATTTGGGCATAAAGAGATTCGATTATGAAAAAAAAAAATTCAAATATCAAATTAAAAATTTTAAAAAAATTCACTATTAATATCCACATCCACAACAAAATAAGTCTTGGTAAATAATAATAGAAAACTCTTTTATATTTTAATTTGTACTATAATTTAGTATTGTGACACATATTTTTTTAAAATAATTTTTTATTTAAAAACATATTAGAATATTATATATATATATATATATATATATATAATAACAAGAAATATTTAAAAATATATTAATTTAATATTTTTATAAATTAAATATAATTATAAAAACCACTCTGACACATTAAAAAAACAAATAGCCTCTTTTTCATACTAATTTTCATCTTCTATTTTATACGTGACCTTATTTTCTTCCTCCTTTGTCCCATTCCTTTCTTCCTCCTTTTATCATGCCGTGATTTTAAGGTTTTTATTTTAAGTGATTGAATAAGTAGTTGTTTTTAAAAATATTTTTTATTTTAAAAATATATTAAAATAATATATTTTTTTATTTTTTAAATTATTTTTAATATCAATTTAAAAATACAAAAAATTAATTTAGAATAAAAAAATAATTTTATAAAAAAATAATTTCAAAAATAAAAAACAAACACGCTATTTCTCTCCTTATTCGCTGTCGTGATTTCAGGTCCTCCTTTCCTGCCTTATCTGCAAGAGCATGAAAAAAATAAATAAAAATAAAATAAAATCAAACGAGCATGGCTGTTAACAACTAAAACTCAAAATATAGAGAAAAATAGTATCGTAGTCTTTCCTTTAGAATAAGTAACAATCAAAAGAATGATGATCAAATTTGATAAATAAAAAATTTCAATTAAAAAAATAAAAAGAGAAAAGCAAATAACAAAAATATAAAATCAAATTTAATATAAAATCAAATTATAACGGGTGAAATTGAAAACAAAAATATTCAAAACAAAATATATAGCAATTAAAAGTTTGAGGATCCAATTTGTTATAATTAACAAATAATATGATATTTTTAAATTTTTCACAATTTCTGGAAAGTATTTTCCGCCTAAAATAAAAGAAAAATACTTTTTAAAAAATAAAACTAATTTTTTTTACTAAAAAATATTTTTTATTGATTAATTTTTTTAATAGCAAATAAATATAGAAAATTTTAAAATTTATTTTTAAAAAAATTATTTTTCCTCAAACAAAACGAGGAATAGTTATGACTACCCCTATCTTAAAGTGCAGATCAGGTTGAACAAGTGGCGATAATCTATTGGTTACTTGGATCAGCTGGTCACCATGTCACAAAAAGATTTAAAATTCTCCTATCATTTACTCACGTTGTAATATTGGTACTTTCTCATAAATTTGTTTAAAAAAAACTGAAAATTTTAATTATAATCTGTAAGTATAATTTCTTATGTAATGTAATTGTAATCCCTAGCATAATGCATATTCTAGGGCAAGCACATCAACTCGAGCAAAGCAACTCGATGAAATAGCAAAAGAAAAAGATTTGAAGGACTGAAATAAAATAAAACCACAAAAGAAGGATGAAGAAAGTAACCGCACTCTGGATGCCACCAAAAACCTAGTTCTTTTAGCTTTTATTGTAATAGTGATTACCTCATTGAGTGTGACACAGACATGATCATCATAGATAATTTATTTTTAATTGCTTGAGTTTCATCTTTTATTGTGTTCATTCCAGTAATTCTATTTCTTTGCAAGTTTTTTCCTGTTTTTTTTTTTAAAAAAAGAATAAAACTAAAAAAAACTTTGACCGATCATAGCTTAGATTAATTAATTATATTTGTTGTTGGAAGCGAGCTAAGTGATTATCCTGAACCTTTCATTCGTTTCTTTCTTTGCTAGGTGAGTACTTTTATACATTTATTTTTTGTTTGCCACTGTCTCAATATGATCTTAATTATGTCATCAAAATGCATTTTTAATGGGAATTACTGCTTTAACTCACAAGTGTCAGTTAGAATCCTTATACCTTGCCTTGTTGCTTTTGAAGCTGGATTCCATACAGAGCTAAAGGCCTTCTCCTTTTCTTCCTCCCGCTATTTCATTGAGCTCTCAGTACCAGTGCTTTCCGCGCATATTTTCCCAAATTACGGTAATGGAATTCCTATTCCCATTCTCTCTGCGCCTGTTTTACTTGTAGTGACTCACTCTCACGTCCTGTATCCTCATTTCTCTGATTTTCAGACTGGTGGAAAATGGCTCTCGAAAGTGTGGGTGGATCCATTATATCTAAGATAGCAGAACTCATGGTGGAACCAGTAGGAAGGCAGTTCCGTTACATGTTCTGTTTCAACAATTTTGTTGAAGAATTCAAAGAACAAAAGGAGAACCTTGCTTTAGCACTAGATGGTCTGCAAAAAGAAGTCGAAGCTGCTGAAAGGAATGCTGAAGAAATTAAGAAAGGTGTCAAAAAGTGGATGGAAGATGCAAACAGCAAAATTGAAGGTGCGAAGCCCTTGGAAAAAGAAATAGGAAAAAATGGCAAATGCTTCACTTGGTGTCCAAACTGCATTCGACAATTCAAGTTAAGCAAGGCACTGGCCAAGGAGTCGGAGACTTTCAGAAAACTTTTAGAAACAAAGTTTACAAAAGTGGCCCACAAATTTCCTCCTCAGCCCATAGAATTTCTTCCATCAAAGGAATTCACGCCCTCAGAATCTTCAAAAGAAGCTTTGGAACAGATTATGAAAGCTCTCAAAGATGACAACGCCAATATGATCGGACTGTACGGCATGGGAGGGGTGGGTAAAACCACCCTGGTGAAAAGAGTAGGCACGATAGCCAGAGAGTCGCAGCTTTTTGATGAAGTTTTGATGGCTACGGTGTCGCAGAATCCAAATGTCATAGACATTCAGAACCGAATGGCAGATATGTTAGGTTTGAAAATTGAAGAAAACAGTAAAGAAGGGAGAGCAGATCGATTACGGCAGAGACTGAAGAAAGTGGAGAAGATGCTTATAACCCTGGATGATGTTTGGAAACATATTGACTTGAAAGAGATAGGGATCCCATTTGGTGATGATCACAGGGGTTGTAAAATTCTTCTAACAACACGTGTTCAAGGCATATGTTTTTCTATGGAGTGCCAGCAAAAAGTGCATTTAAGAGTCTTACCCGAAGATGAAGCGTGGGATTTATTCAGTATCAATGCAGGTTTACGTGATGGGGACTCTACCTTGAACACAGTGGCAAGGGAGGTTGCGAGAGAATGCCAAGGCTTGCCTATAGCACTTGTGACAGTGGGAAGGGCTCTAAGAGGTAAATCACGAGTTCAGTGGGAAGTAGCGTCTAAACAGCTCAAAGAATCTCAATTTGTGCGCATGGAACAAATTGATGAACAAAATAATGCTTACACATGTCTTAAGTTGAGCTATGATTATTTGAAGTACGAGGAAACCAAGTCATGTTTCGTGCTATGCTGTTTATTTCCAGAAGATTATGACATTCCAATCGAGGACTTGACGAGATATGCAGTTGGCTATGGGTTACATCAAGATGCGGAGCCCATTGAAGATGCAAGGAAACGAGTTTCTGTGGCAATCGAAAACCTCAAAGATTGTTGCATGCTGTTGGGCTCTGAAACTGAAGAACATGTGAAAATGCATGACCTTGTTCGTGATGTTGCTATTCAGATAGCATCAAAAGAATATGGATTCATGGTCAAGGCTGGCTTAGGGTTAGAGAAGTGGCAATGGACGGGTAAAAGCTTTGAAGGTTGTACAACAATTTCGTTAATGGGCAATAAACTAGCAGAACTTCCTGAAGGATTGGTATGCCCACAGCTCAAAGTTCTATTATTGGAAGTGGATTCTGGTTTGAATGTTCCTCAGAGGTTTTTTGAAGGGATGACAGAAATTGAAGTTTTGTCTCTGAAGGGAGGGTGCTTGTCATTGCTATCACTTGAACTCTCAACGAAACTTCAATCGTTGGTGTTGATCAGGTGTGGATGCAAGGACCTCATTGGGTTGAGAAAGCTGCAGAGACTTAAGATTCTTGGTCTTAGACGGTGCTTATCCATTGAAGAATTACCTGATGAAATAGGAGAGCTCAAGGAGTTGAGGTTGTTGGATGTGACAGGTTGTGAAAGGCTAAGAAGGATCCCTGTGAATTTGATTGGAAGGTTGAAGAAGTTAGAAGAGCTGTTGATCGGGGATCGCAGCTTTCAGGGATGGGATGCTGTTGGATGTGACAGCACAGGAGGAATGAATGCAAGCCTAACAGAACTAAATTCGTTGTCTCAGTTAGCCGTATTATCATTGTGGATACCGAAGGTTGAATGCATTCCCAGAGATTTTGTTTTTCCAGTTAGCTTGCGCAAATATGATATAATATTTGGGAATCGGTTTGATGCAGGACGATACCCAACCTCGACAAGATTAATTTTGGCTGGTACATCCTTCAATGCGAAGACATTTGAGCAATTGTTTTTACATAAATTAGAATTTGTAAAAGTGAGGGATTGTGAGGATGTTTTCACTCTGTTTCCAGCAAAATTGCGGCAAGGTTTAAAAAATCTAAAGGAGGTGATTGTTCACAGCTGTAAATCATTGGAAGAGGTATTTGAATTGGGTGAGGCTGATGAAGGAAGCAGTGAGGAGAAGGAGCTGCTGTCATCTTTAACACTGTTAAAGCTGCAAGAGTTACCTGAGCTCAAATGCATATGGAAGGGGCCCACCAGACATGTCAGCCTCCAAAATCTTGTTCATCTGAAAGTTTCAGATCTCAAAAAACTGACATTTATCTTCACACCGTCCCTCGCTCGAAATCTGCCAAAGCTAGAAAGCCTTCGCATAAATGAATGCGGTGAATTAAAGCATATTATCAGAGAAGAGGATGGTGAAAGGGAAATAATTCCAGAGTCTCCTCGCTTCCCAAAATTAAAAAAAATCAACATATCTTTCTGTTTTTCACTGGAATATGTCTTCCCTGTCTCCATGTCTCCAAGTCTTACGAACCTGGAACAGATGAGGATTGCTCGTGCTGACAATTTAAAGCAAATATTTTACGGTGGAGAAGGAGATGCACTTACCAGAGAAGGCATCATCAAGTTCCCTCGGCTAAGAGAATTTTCTCTTTGGCTCCAATCTAATTACAGCTTTTTAGGTCCAAGGAATTTTGATGCTCAATTGCCTTTGCAAAGATTAACCATTGAAGGGCACGAAGAAGTGGGTAATTGGTTGGCACAGCTACAAGTACGTAATTTATATTTCTCCACTAAATTAAATTGTCAATTGCGATAATTTATTCTTTCTTCCTCCCAATTTCTAAAAGTAAAGTAATTGATAAATGCTTATTTTTATTTTTTTATGATTTATTTTTTTATGTAAACATATATAAATATAAAAAACTTAACTGCCTCATTGTTGTCTGCGTTATTAAAAATTAATCATATGGAAGAACATATTATCTGTTAGATTTGACTGTCTCATGATTTACGTAATTTATATTATCTGTTAGATTTATTCTTTCTTCGTCACTGCTTATTTTTTTGTTTTATCTAAACATATATAAATATAAGAAACTTAATACCAACAATTAATCATAGAAATCATATTAGCTTATTTTGTGTTCAAATATTTAATTCAATTAAAATATCTTTAAAAATTTATTAACTTTATAACTAAAATAAAAATATTAGTTACTATTTTTATTTTTATTTTTTACATGAAACTAATTATTAGGAGTTGTAGTAACCTTTTTTCGCAAAAATCTAATTATTATTTAACTTATCTCTAATTAAGAAAAAAACTGAAACAATAATATGTAATCTCTAAAAAGTATGTAATCCTGTTTTTTTTTTTTTTCTCTCATCATATAAATTGTTTTTATGAGTGAAAAAATATAATATTGTTCTCTGATAAGATGGCCGTCCATGGGCAGCAAAACGGCTTCTTACAAGGATTAAAATTTGTACGAGTGGACGATTGTGGGGATGTTCGCACTCCGTTTCCAGCAAAATTGCTGCGAGCTTTGAACAATCTAAAGGAGGTGATTGTTGACAGCTGTAAATCATTGGAAGAGGTATTTGAATTAGGTGAGCCTGATGAAGGAAGTAGTGAGGAGAAGGAGCTACCGCTTCTGTCATCTTTAACAGAGTTACGGCTGTCATGTTTACCTGAGCTCAAATGTATATGGAAGGGGCCATCTAGACATGTCAGCCTCCAAAGTCTTAATCGTCTGAATTTGGAGTCTCTCAACAAACTGACATTTATCTTCACACCGTCCCTCGCTCGAAGTCTGCCAAAGCTACAAAGACTTTACATAATTAAATGCGGTCAATTGAAGCATATTATCAGAGAAGAGGATGGTGAAAGGGAAATAATTCCAGAGTCTCCTGAGCAGGATGGTCAAGCTTCACCTATCAACGTTGAGAAGGAGATAGTGCTTCCTAATCTAAAGGAGTTGTCGCTAGAACAATTATCAAGTATTGTCTGTTTTAGTTTCGGATGGTGTGATTATTTCTTATTCCCTCGTTTGGAGAAGTTGAAGGTCCATCAATGTCCAAAGCTGACCACAAAATTTGCTACTACACCAGATGGTTCAATGAGTGCTCAATCAGAGGTGCTGCTGATTTGACTTGATTTCTTGCCTCTCTTTTAGTATGTTTGTTTCTTGTTTCTCTCAATAATAAGATTTACAAGTTAAATGAGCATGCCATGCTTGAATTGGTTTACAGGTACCTGAAGTAGCTGAAGATTCAAGCATTAATAGAGAGTGGAACAGAAATATGGGGTGGAAAGAAGATGGAGACTCATGTCTTTGAGCTGTGAATATATTTGGACTTGATGCTGTACTATTTGTTCAAAAGTTTGATATCATGTTTTCCTAGCAGAACAATCTCATGTTGAATGGTGGTTAACTGTTACATGATTTCAAGGTTGGTGCTGCGAATATGTTTTAGATTTGGTGGGAAATAATTCCAACTGTTCCATTGGCAATGGGATACAAATTGGCTTCACATTGCTGAAGAAGTTAGAAGAATTGTTGACAGCACAGAAGTAATGTCATGTTGTGTATTTAGTCATTACTGTGCGAACCTCAAAAAAACAATGTTGCTTGCCCATTATCGTACAAGCCTCCAGAAGTAAGGGCGCATGTTTGCTTGCCCATTTGTGTTTCTTTTGGTTTAATGTGTGGACTTTCATGCGTTCTCCTTTCTACGACTTGAGTATTTTCTGCATCAGCATGTTTTCTCTGTCAGTTTGATGTTCTGTTTCTAATGCATAATGCATTATTAAAAATGTTATTTTATGAGCATCTGAATATATTTGGGCATTCAAATCTCAAGATGACTGAGACTGGATGCTGAACTCTTTGTTCAAAAGTTTGATACTGATATCATGTTTTCCTAGCAGAGCAATCTTATGTTGAATGGTTTTTTCGAGCAGATACTTTTAATCTTAAAGGTCACTTTTCTCCTTTTCTTCTTTTTAATCTTAAAGATCACTTTTTCTTACCAAGAACAAATAATTCTTATTTTTATAAACACGTCATGAAAATAAAGTTTATTCATATAAAATATATAAAAAACATATAGATATTAAAAAAAATCATTAAAATCAACCATTTTTTATGGCAAAAATCAGTGCCAACTGAGACTGTAAAACCCCGGGTAATATTATTGATATTAATAAAAGTCAAGATTACAAAAAATGAGGAAAAGTGATAAATTAAATTATAAGAATGATGATATATTCGAGAATCTGAATTGAAATGTTTTGTTCGGGTGTTAAAATATATATAAAAAATAAATATAAATAAATAAACATGAAAATGTGAATAAAATTTTTATGGAAATGAATTTCATGAAACTGAAAATACTAACGAGTAACTGAGTGAAATTTGAAATAACCTGGATAAAATTTGGTATAAACAGGTATTAGGATTCAAGAAATTTTACCCAAAAATCATAAAATTTACTATTAAGGAATATAGAAGGTATTTTTAAAAAGTTAAGTAATTATATGTGTGTAGGGGGAAAGAAAAAATTGAGGGATGTGGAAGGTATTTAAAAAAAGAGTTTATATATATATATGAGTGCAAGTGAGTGTGTGATATAAGGAAACAAAAAAAAAAACTTGCTTTTTCAAAGAGAAGGAAGCATTCGGCCAGTAGAGGAAAAACAAATTCAAGCAAGGAAAATTTCTCAATTTAAAAGTGTTAAAGCTTTGGTTATTGCTTGGTAAGATGTCCTCACACTTTTAAATAAGATTCTCGAAGAATTTATGCTTTAAATTGATTGAACTTTGTGAAATGAGGAATTAGGGTTCATGATAAATTTTAGAGAAAATTACAATTGATTGTGAAATTGTGTTAAGATTATTGAAGTGAGTAGGGAAAGTAAGAAATTATGGTAATTAAAGAAAAATTTTAGGTGTTCTTGAAGAAGTGATTTTTGGAAAACTAATAATAAGAAAAATAAAAATTTAAGAGTTTTGATAAGATGATGAGATTGTGTAAGAAAGAGATGATATTAATGTTAAAGAGTGAATAGATCATGAAAATTTTTTATGTTTTTCTTTGATTTAAATTACGGTAAAAATTAAATAAATAAATTTAAAGAATATATATATTGATTTGAATGATGAAATGAATTGTGTTACAATGTGGAAATTGAAAGAATAGGAAGGAAATTTACAAAATGATTTTATTTTGGCAAATAAAAGGATAATTGGAATGATTTTATTTATTGAGTGTTTTAATATGAAAAGTGGAATAATGATGTGATATACTTGTCAATTCAAGAGAGGCTGCCAGGCCGACACCACAGCAGGAAATTTCTGCTCGAGCTTAGTCATCAGGTAATTACACGGTACCTGAATTTATTATTGGTCAATATGTATTTTTATTTCATTAATTATGGTTGATAAATATGAAATTATTATATTAGAAAATAAGATATGCGATGTGATGAATTAATTCTTGAACTAATGGGATTAATGCCTTGGTGAATGAGCGTGATAAGGAATTAATTCTCTAGTTAATGGGATTAGAACCCTGGTGAATAGGCAAATCGTTGAACTAATTCCTGAATTAATGGGATTAATGTCCCGGTGAATGGGCATGATGAGGAATTAAGTCTTTGGTTAATGGGATTAGTACCCTAGTGAATGGGTAAATCGTTGAACTAATTCCTGATTTAATGGAATTAGTGCCCTGACAAATAGGCGAGATGAAGAATTAATTTTCCTGGTTAATGAGATTTGTACCTGAAGAATGGATGAAACGTTAAACTAATTTTTGGATTGATGACAATAGTGTTTGTTGAATAGACTGGTGGAAAATTAATCATCTATTAGTGAAAGTAATGTCGGGTTAATTGAGTGATAGGAATAATTATATTTTTTGTTGATATTAAAAAAAAAAAAAAAAAAAAAACAAACTCAAACTCATAGATTATTCTGAAATTTAATTGATATATATATATATATAAAATACTACATGAGCAAGTTAATTTAATGATCTTTTGACTAATTTGTTTTTTAAAAAAAAGGAAGAAAGAAAGAAAGCAGGATATCTTTTTTTCATCTGTCTAATTGAATTATTGTATTAAATCAATTTTCAGGTACATCCCCTTATCGGGTTGAACAGTAGATTAGTTTTCTTATATTTTGTTGGGTATCTTTTTGTAATGAATGAATTTATCATTTTGTTATGTAATATAATCCGTCAACAGTTTATCGAAAGCTCTTTTGTGTAGTATAATCTTAATTATGAATTTCTTCTTTAATTATATACTTATTTCTATTATAATTTCGTTAATGGTCCTTATTTGTAAATCTTAGAATTGTGTAATGTACTTCAGTTATAATTTGTAGAATAATTCTTTGGATTGCATCCATGTAAATGTGGGATATTGAATTATTTAGACATGTGAATTTGATTATTGAGAAGTTGTGATGTAATGAGAGGAGGAAGTTCTGGATGATAGGATGAGTAAGAAATTTGATAATTGAGGATTGTAGATGAAAAGTCGATAACTTAGTATCTAAAAATATAAAAAAAACTCTGCTGAATTTTTTATTGATTACAAAAAAAAATTCCATAATCTTATTTGAATCATCATGTCCTTGCTCTTTGTTTTGAATACAAATGTTGAGGCTGTTACAGAGACTCTCTCTAACATTGTAATCCAATAACTTTTTGTCTCCTCTATCAAATTAGGGAATGAGAATATAGAAAAATGAAGTTGTGGATCAAAAATAAAATGTGAGAAAACTTAAGGGACCAAAAAGTCATTATCTGAAAAGTATGAGAATCAAAGTGAATTTTTGGCTTTAATCTTGAAACTACCATCTTTTTTTGAGGTTTTTTTTTTCACTTTGATTATCTATAGTTAAATTTTGCTTTTCCTCAACAAATTTACTTAATTATCTATGAATTTAAGTCTATAATACCAGTAAATAGTGATGTGAGAATAATATTTTACCCATGTTTTTTTAAAATATTCTTATAATTATAAATATAATAAGAATACCTTCAAAAATAGAATCACAGGCTGTAGAGTTCTTATCATAACCATAATACCTTTTTTACTAGGTTGACAAAATGGTTCATTGCTTAGCGTTTTTTATCCATCATAGAAGAAAGAAATTTATGGCAGCCTCACACACACAGAATCTGATAACTTTTTGATAAAATTGCAAGTAACTAAACATTTATCAGCTGGACATCATCCATGATGGTATCATCCAGCTATAAATTGGTCCAAAATCTAAGCTCAAATCTCACTGGGCTTGCCCTAGATTTCTCCTTAGATTATGTTATTCTTCACCAAGATTATGTTCCAAATCTGATATTACCCCATTTTTGTCCACCCTTGAGATTATTTTCTTTCTTTCTTCAGAGAACATTTCCAAAATCTAGAGAGGCCACTTTTTTCATCTTATTTCCCTCATGTAACTTCTCTCCAAAGCCGTCAAATCATTACGCACCACGTGTACCACCAAAAGTTTGTCCACCCAGACTCACTCTATCATTGCGCACTGTAATATGTGTTACTTCACGTACTTGCCACTGTATCACTGCTCACCAATGGTGGCCCCACAACTGTTCCTCGGTATCTGCATCTCTCCGAGACAACAACATAAAATATTTCTGACTAAAAAAAATATATTTCTGATTAGATTTTCTTGGTGCTCTTTGTTTTTTTTTAACAAACAGAGTTCGTGAGGGTAGGCTGGCATGCTTCCTTGCTTCCTAGCTTCTTTCTTGCTTTGTAAAAACACCCTTTTACAAGTTTTTATGTTCCTGGTTTCTTAGCACCCCTTTCATGGCATTTTCACAGAGGGTTCAGTGCTTTTTCTCAAGTCCAAATAACTAAAATTTTAGTCTTTTTGCTGCTGCTGCTGTTTTAACTTATTAACTAATGGGATTTCTTCTTCTAATTCTTTTTGTGTTTGTTTTTGCAGGTTGATTATGTTACATTTGGTTGCCATTCTTGGAATGCTTTAAAAGGATTAGTTACTCACTGGTTTGATTCTTTCTCAGTTTTAGTTGTTGGGTTTTAATTACTTTTCTCTATTGGAACAATGTCTCTCTGTCTCTTTTTTATGGACTGCTTACTTTATTCTCTCTTGGCCTCTTGCAATTTTTTTTCTTGAGCTATTATTTGTTTTGAGTGAAATGCATTTTTAATGTGATGATATTGTCACTCTTTGTTTACCAATGTTACAATTCAGAATTTCTTTAGGAAATTTATGATCAGGTGTGTGTGTGTTTACCTGAATTTCCTGTCTATGCATTCAAATAACTCGTTTCATTGTAGGAGATTTTGACCAAATTTTCCTGAATTAGATTAGGTAGGTGATTAATTTTTTAGGTGCTTTGTTCATATAGCGGCTAGGGCTTTTGATGATGCACATGATCTCTTATATTTTTGGCAGATTGGATGATGAGATAGAAACTCTGAACAGCATAACAATAGATGCCACAACTTTGCAGCTCTTCCTACCTCCCCTACATGTACAAGCCTTTTGCAGTTGTAGTTTGCATAAGAATGCTAAATTGGGAGTTTGATGTGTTGAATGCCAGCTCATGAAATTTAGGAAAAACATTCAGAACCTTTATATTGAACAGGGTTTTTCTGTGCTGACTTTGGGGCAAGGAAGATAATTTATGTTATGGATGTCCTCAGTTTATCTTTAATGAGGTCAAGCATCCTATATAGAAATCCTGAAGTTCCTTTAAAACAAAATTATATGTCAGGAATTTTAGGCCTTGTCAGTTCTAGGTAATGCAAAATTGTGTTTAAATGAGCATATGTATTTGAGCAACAAGGAGTTGGTGTTTGTTCATCATTAAAATCCCCTTTAAGTGAGACAAGTTGTTTGTGCAACAAGGAGTTGATGAGATTAGGTGGATGATTAGTTCTAGGATGACTTGGTTCCTTAGAGCACCATTTGCAAGGTCAACTTTTCCTTTGAACATGATGAAAAACCGTGAGATTTTATTAGGAAATAAAAAGTTAGGATAAGGGCGATGACTACTGTCGATACACGACGTCGGGCGACGGCTCCCGCTTTTTTTGTTTGTTTAACAAAAAGGGTTTTTTCTCTTTTGGGGGAAAACAAAGATTTTATTGGAGTCGCCATCTAGTAATTTGAGGGAACTAGAAATCCCAAATTAGACACTGGTCCCAGAGATTCGGGTACGGGGTTAGTTATGATTAAGGGAAGGTAGACACCACCCGTAAAACATCCTTTCAAAAGAAAGGTTACCCTTGTTGTAACCCATTTTTGGGTCCCCACAAATAAAAAATATATATATAATAATAATAATAAAAAAAAAAAGAAAAAAAAAAGAATTTGAACAGTGTCGTTTTGACACTGTTCCTCAACCCGAGGCCCCATGCCGTTGGAGTTGAACCTCGACAGTAGCACCCAATGGCCGACCAGCCGCCGCTTGCCCTGCTCCCATGCGCAACGGTAAGAAGCCCCACTCACTTGGCTCTATAAATAGCACCCAACACAGCAGTACAAAGGGGGGGGGGAAAAACTTTTTGAAACAGAGAGAGGAAGAAGTTTAAAACGAGGAGAGTTTTGTTGAACGGAGGAGAAAGAGGGAGAGCACCCAAAAAACAGTCCCCCTCCTGGCCATTCCCCTCTCTCGGCCATTTCTTCCCTGCACCCGAAACAACCTTCTCTGTCAACGGAGCCCCAGACCGACCTCATTTTCTCCTCTATCCCAGCAGCGGCAGCAACACCAGGAGCCGCACCAATGCTGCCAACGCCCTCATCATCTCCTCTAGCCCAGCAGCAGCAACACCAGGAGAAGAGCAGCAGCAGCAACACCAGGAGGAAGAGCAGCAGTGGCAACACCAGGAGCAGTTGCAGTAACACGCCAACTGCACCAGCATTGCCAAACGCCACCACCATCCTGCCTCAGTTCATCACCTTCCTCCCACCCGGCGTTGCTGCTTGAAGAAAAAGGGAGCGCCTGCCTCGCGAGCAGCAGGGGAAGAAGAAGAAGAAAACAACTGCTGTCATCGGGCGTCCTCTCCATTGCCACCAGCACCATCAAAGCTGCCAAACAACAGCAGAACCACCGCGAGAGGGAAGAGCACCATGAGAAACAGAAGAAGAAAGGAGAAGCAGAGGAGAACAGAGTAAGGGAAAACATAGTGAAGAAAGGGAAGAAAAGCTCACCACCGTCCAAGCCATTCTCCGGTCAGCAACCGCCAGCAGCACCGCCTTCAGAGCCACCACAGGTCAGCCCTCTGCCCCTTATCTCGTTTTACTGTTCATCTTCTTGCATGCGGAACGTGCACTGTGCACGTTCTGCAAGCAAGAAAATAATTAGCCGGTTACTGTACATGTGCATAGTAACCAGCTAATTAATTAACGGGTTGCTATGCGTGTACAGTACCCCGGTTACTATGCGTGTACAGTACCCCCGATGTACAGTGACCCCGTTTACTGTTGTTTTGGGCTGGAACCCCAGCCCATGCTGCTGGGCTGAGTCCAGCCCTGTAGAAAGTAGACCCGTTTTATTTTGGGCCGATTTCGGCCCAGTCTCCTTTCGGGGCCGGGTCTGGCCCGTTCGAACAAAAAATTCTTTAAAAATTATTTCAAAAAAAATGTAATTTTCTCTAAATTTATTACTGTATTTTGATCAATATCGGTTTGTATTTTTATACTGTAAAGATACAAATCCGATATTAAAATACCTGGTTTTTGTCAAGTCTTCAAAAAAAAAAATGTTTTGTTTTCATGCATACGGCCTAGTCTCTCCAATATATATATATAAATATTATAACATCATATTTTCACACAACAAAGGAAATTTCAAAAACAATATATATATTAGCATGCATTTTGGCTTTAATAACCAGTTTATTCAAGCCATGAGAACTAGGCCAATATTTCAAAAATTCTTAAAAAATCTTTTGGTCTTCTTTTAGTATTTGGGATTACGAATTTATACGTAGAACGTATTCCTGATATTAAAAATATGTTTTTTTACATAGACGTTAGAACGGTTAGGCTTTACCCGATAAGATAAGGACCTCCTTATTGAGGAGGACTTTTCTTGAACTATCAAGGGACCAACAACTAGAAATACAATAACACCTTAGCTTTTTTTATCAGACAATCAAACAATGCAGCTTACCTTAGGTAGGGCGTATTTGGGGTGCTAATACCTTCCCTTTACGCAACCAGTCCCCGTGCCCGATCTCTGAGACCAGTTAGGGTTCCTAGTGACCAAAATACTAGGTGGCGACTCCCACACCATTTTTCACTACTAAGAGACAACGAATTCCTTGTCTCCCCACATTGACCAGATATATATCCCCCCATCACACATTGTGGGTGGACGATCGCCGCGACGTCGCGCACGTGCGACAGAATGGCGACTCCACTGGGGACCTTGTGGACTAAGCTTTGTTTTTGTCTGATTTGTTTTTGTTTTCGTGTGTTTATTGTTAAATATAGAACTGTCTCATGCGTATATGCTTTAAATATTTTTACACATTGTTCATGCATTATATAGAACTGTCTCATGCATCACATACTTTGATTATTGAGAGCACACACAAACTTTAAGTTAAGTGGGGGACTAGCAGCTTACCTTACGACTGTTAGTCAAGGTTTAAGTTTGTGTAAACCCCAACTCTTCGCTGAGTGCTTAGACTGGTAATAGTTGGTACATGTGCCATCTCATTGCCTACAAGCCCCCATATTGCCTCCACGAGGGCAATCACTGGGACAGCAAGAGACCCCTTTTAGAGACCAAGTAGTAAATCTATCCTATGTCTCACATAAAGGAACTAGAACCTACCTTTAGGTTGTATGCTCCATAATCTCTTTTGCATCAAAACAAGTCTAAACCTAAAGGTATTTTTCCCAGGACTTGTGAATGAAATGGCCACCATTGCTAAATTTTCCATCATAGAATACGAAAAAATTCTGAAATGTCACAATTGACTGAAGGAGACTGCCTCAGAAGCGATGCTAAGAAGTTGTCACCAATCAAGAACCTGAATTGCATTATGAATGAGGTGACCAAGTTAGTGACTCACTTTCAGAATGTGGATGAGGATGTGTTTTTTAGGAAATATAGACGTTTGGTAGAAATCGCAAGGGTAGAAGTTTAAGCAGAACTGTGCGAGCCTTAGTTCATTTTTGGGATCCAGACTACCGGTGTTTTTCTTTTGGAAGCATAAACCTATGTCCTAATATAGGATGTTGACTGAGTTTCCAAACAATTTGTATAGGATTTATTTTCCTTTGAGATTTGACAAGATCACCCCCGAACTGTCAAAACTGCTCAGAATTGCCTACTTGGAAAAGTTTTTGGAAAAAGAATGGTACCGGTCTGAAGTGGAGGATGTTAGAAATTGAACTAGAAAAAGGTCAGGATCAGAAATAGAGTATATTTGGCCTTGTGTTGTTCCTAGGCCAGACGAATGTAGTGAGTTTGGAGGCCGCTGTTGCTTATGTAGAGTATGAGAATACACAAATCAATCCAGTGGTTTTTTAATTTAGTTGAAACTATCGTGACACTTAACCATTGTAGGAAGACCGGAAAAGGAGCAATGAGGCAGTTGTTGTATATCTAGATGGTTAGCCACATCGAAACAAAAAGGCCTATCTTTAATAATTTTTCGTGGTTCACCCAAAGACCCCTGAAGTTGGTAGAAGAAAAGAATGGGAAGATCTAGGCAACCAGGTTTGGGTTGACAAATTAGAAGGTTTGCCTAATAGTGATTTCAGTGGAGAGCCCCGTGGGTCACTATAGTGGATGTCTTGGTGAGTTGTGGGCAAAGACGCTGGGTGCTTTTGGTAAGGATCACAAGTTATGTAAGTTATGCTCCTACCCTTGTGGTAAGGCAACTTGGGGGCATGCAATTTGTTCCAAGGACTATAGGAATTGCTCAATTCTTTGGTTTGTTCGAAGATCCCATTGCACAAGAAGTTGTGGAGATCATCAAACAAGATTGGAAGCATCTGGTTTTGGTTGAGATAGGAGGTTTAAAGGATGCAAGTGCAAGTGAAAGATATGCAAGATGGAGAGACTTAACTGCTTCAGCTAATAGAAGCCAAATCTCCCCAAACTATAGAGGAGCTTATTAAGAGGAAAATGGTCAATAAGGAAGACTAGTGGAAAAGTTTCGGATAGAATTGAGCAAAAGCAGAAAGGATGAGCAAATACAATCTATTGATGCGAGGATAACAAAGCTTGAGTTAAAGCTAGGTGAAGAGAAGATTACTAGGAAAGAAGTGAGAAGGAGCTAGGAGGGATGAGTTTGGATTGGATGCAAAGTTGCTTTGAACTTGAAGCAATGGAGATTGACTTTAAAGATTGCCAAAGAAGCATAAAATATACCTAAGAAAAATCTACACAAGTTCAATTCGAACGGATGGAAGGATTAGGAAGACCATTTGATGGAGATTGTAAAGGAAGAGAGTAAAAGGAAAGGTTTAAGGCTATTGAAGCAAAGTTAGCGGTTAAGAATGAGATAAAAGTTATGAGGATAAAACTTGACAAGGAGCGCGAAAAGGTGAAGTATTTGGACAATAAGCTAGCAGCAATGGAAAAATACAAGGATTAAATAGACGCTAGCAATGCTGCTTTGAACAAAACCAATATGTTGCTCATAGAAAAGATGACCAAGACGAATGAGCAAATGGACAAAGTTGTTGCGCATGATCGGATTATTAGAATCCATGCATGAAAAGTAGGAGGGGACAGCATTCGCTAGCGCCGAAGCCTAGCTAAAACCGATGCCTTTCTAGGGAAGATTGAGAATCGCGGCTTTGCCTGTTTATCTTTGGCTAGAGAGTTTGTGGAGGAAAGGTAACAAACTTGTCAAGCATTAGGCATTGACCCATCTTCTTATGCAAAATCTGTCTCTTGGTGAACATGATTCAAACAAACGACTCGAAAGGCAGTACTCCTAGCAATGTAACAAGAGAGCCTATGTTTATAAGGTGGTGGCTGTTATTCGTTCACAAGAAGGCTGCATCCGTACCCAATATACAAAGCATTCTTATGACAATCATGCATTATGTCATGCATTTTCTTATACATCTATGCACGCATCAGACCTAGAAACATAGATCCTCCTTCTAGAATGCACAACACTCAATTAAAGAAAAGGATGGAAAATGAAGAAAGGTTACACCCAAAAGCTCAGTACCAAAGAAAGCTTCATGGAGTTTGGAATGATGTTGCGCACCTAATCGGTTTGCTCAAGCAAATGTTTTGAGACAATTTATTTATTTATTTATTTTTTCCTTTAATGAGATCATGCATTTTCAAAAGTTCATCTTGATGTTTTTACACATCACTTTCCGTTTTCAAATCGGATCTTTCAAAACAAACATTTACACTTTACACTAAGAATGAATGGCCAAACTTAAGAAAACATAGTAGCTATAGAAGAGGAAGAAGTGGATGAAAATAGGACAACATGAACAAGCTTGGAAACCCGCCAGAGAGGAATTTGAAACCATAGATGCGGGCAATGAAAAAATAAGAGAAAAATTGAAGATATGGACTATGATCACTCCTAAAGAAGGAGAAGAGTTGATTACTTTGAGATTTTATGGATGTTTTTGCCTGGTCCTACAAGGATGTGCCTGGTTTGTATATGGTACCACTAGTAGAAGGATGCAAATCGGTTAAGAAAGAGTAAAGGTAGAAATTGAAAAGCAGTGGAACACCGGTTTTCTAGAGGTAGTCAAATATCCACAATGGGTGTCCAATATAGTGGTATTACCCAAAAAGAAAGATAAAATCAAAGTTTGTCTACCGCGCATAGATATGTTAGTTGACAATGCAGCATATATCTCCACATATTTTGATGGATTTCTAGGTTACAATCAGATAAAAATGGCGTAAAGGATAAGAAGAAGACAACACCATGGGGAAACTTTGCTATAAGGTCATGTCATTTGGGTTGAAGAATATTAGGGCCACCTGCCAAAAGGGCCATGGTAACTCTATTTCACGACATGATGCACAAAGAGATTGAAGTATAAGTGGATGACATGATTGCCAAACCTAGAGACGGAGAGAATCATGTCCAAATATTGAAGGAATTGTCTTGAAAGACCAAAGAAGTATAAGTTGAGGCTTGACCACACAAAATGTTTATTCGGGGTGAAATCTGGAAAGTTATTGGGATTTATGATGAGTGACGAAGGGGTAGAAGTGGATCCGGGTTAAGTAAAAGCTATTCAATCTATGCCACCTCTCAAGACTGAGAGTGATATAAGGAGGTTCTTGGGAAGGTTGAATTACATTGCTCGATTGATATCCCAATTTATGATCCCATTTTCAGTTGTTAAGGAAGAAGAATCTTGGAATTTGGAATAAGAGTGAAAAAAAGCTTTCGAGAAAATCAAGCAGTACCTACTAAATCTACCCCTATCTATCAAGCTGAATTGCAAAATGGCAAGTTATACTAGCTGAGTACAACATAGTATATATGATAAGGAAAGCCATGAATGTCATTGCCGATCACCTAGCTGACCATGCTAGAGAAGATTAAAAGTTAGATATGAATAGTTGAATATGATCAGTGAAAAGAGATTAGCTGCAATCTGTCATCATCAAAGATGGCCTAATCATATGATAAGAAGGTCCGATCTCGAGGATTCCATGAAGGAGATTTTGTACTGAATATAGCCTTTACCAGAAGAGGATCAAAGTAAAAGGACGCCAAACAATGAGGGCCTTTACATGTTAAAGAAAACATTCTCGAGAGGAGCTTTATTTGTTATCTAGGATGGATGGAGAAGATCTAGTTAAACTTATGAATGATGACTCTATAAAGAAATACTATGCTTCCCAATCAATAAGAAAGGTTCGGCCATGAATTCTCTTTGCAAGGAACCTTTTTTTATATATATATATATATAAAACATATGATCTCAAAGCATTTGAAATCTTTTACTTAAAAGAATTGTTTTAACACATGACTAAAGAGATGACTCCATCAATTGGAGAGAATCAAATTAAATCTAAACTTGACATATTTTTCACACCCCACACTGTGGCAATAAATTATATTTCATGAAAAGTTTTACGTGATTTTAAAACGAGATGAGAGCCCGTAGATTTGAAAAGATAAGTTAAAGCATTTGACGAAAGCATGACAAAGAAGACAATGACAAGTCATACATTTTGAAAAAGCTACTTGTAAAAAGTCGAAGACTTCTTCTCAAAGATATGATAGGTAAAAAGAGGCAGCACGAGAAATGAATCCAGCATACGACTTCAAAAGCAAGCTCATATCAAGAGAGAGTTTCATGAAATAGAAGAAGATGATGGGGCCTATGTTTCAAAACCAGGTACAAATGCATGCATGGCATCTAATCATAAATCATTGCATATATGTTTTTTGGATCATTACAGGAGGAGACCTTAATGCATTCCAACAAAATTGGAGGTGAAGAAAGAATCATTGAGTTGATTCTAGAACAACAAGAAGAGAAGATAATAATTTTCAAACCCTGCCATCAGGAAGAACGACATCGAGCAATCGGTTAAAGGGAATCGCCAGATGGGATTCCAGGTTGACCGATTTACAAAATAGATTTTTTTGGTTTTTGATTAAAGGAGATCGCCAGAAGGGATCTCATTATTTCAGCTTTGAATAAAAGGAATCGCCAGATGGGATTCCAAGTTGATGAAGGTCGCCAGATGGGACCTCATATTTCATGTTGGTTAAAAGGAATCGCCAGATTGGGATTCCAAGTTGATTAAAGGAGATCGCCAGAAGGGATCTCGTGTTTCGCTATTTGGAGGTCGCTAGATGGGACCTCGTATTACATGTTGGTTAAAAGGAATCGCCAGATGGGATTCCAAGTTGTTTGGATAAAGCAGATCGCCAGAAGGGATCTTGTATTTCGATGAAGGTCGCCAGAAGGAACTTCATGTTTTAGCTTTGGTAAAAGGAATTGCCCGATGGGATTCCAAGTTATTTGAGATCGCCAGAAAGGATCTCGTACTTCGACATTTATCAAGGAAGGTCGCTAGAAGGGACATCGTATTGAAACTATTTCTTAGAAAAGCATGGAGTTTACTAAGAATTCTTCCCCTTGGGTAGGTCACCCATACAATGAGACCATTATTTTTCTTGGGTTCGTCACCCATACAATGAGACCATCATTTTTCTTGGGTTAGTCACCCATACAATGAGACCATCATTTTTCTTGGGTTCGTCACCCATACAATGAGACCATCATTTTTTTTGGGTTCGTCACCCATACAATGAGACCATCATTTTTCTTGGGTTAGTCACCCATACAATGAGACCATCATTTTTCTTTCTTGGGTTCGTCACCCATACAATGAGACCATCATTTTTCTTGGGTTAGTCACCCATACAATGAGACCATCATTTTTCTTGGGTTCGTCACCCATACAATGAGACCATCATTTTTCTTGGGTTCGTCACCCATACAATGAGACCATCATTTTTCCTGGGTTCGTCACCCATACAATGAGACCATCATTTTTCCTGGGTAGGTCACCCATACAATGAGACCATCATTTTTCCTGGGTAGGTCACCCATACAATGAGACCATTCTTCATCTTTTTTTTACCTGGGTAGGTCACCCATAATAATGAGGCCATTCTTCCCCCTGGGTAGGTCACCCATAATAATGAGACCACTCTTTCCTTTTCCCATTCGGGCAGGTCACCCGTCATAATGAGACCACATACGTGTTTTTGTATTTAGGTTATGGGTAAAGGAATCGCCAGATGGGATCTCAAGTTAGCCCAACCACACACAGAATAATGGTTCTGGTTAAAGGGGATTGCCAGATGGGATCTCAGGTTAGCCCAACCACACACATGATTTTGGTTCTGGTTAAAGGGGATCGCCAGATGGGATCTCAGGTTAGCCCAACCACACACAGAATAATGGTTCTGGTTAAAGGGGATCGCCGGAAGGGATCTCAGGTTAGCCCAACCGTAACATCGATATTAGCTAAGGGAAATCATCAGATGGGATTTCAGTTTGGCCCAACTACAAATATGGATTTTTAGTTAAAAGAGATCGCCAGAATGGATCTCGGATGGAATGCCAGGTTAATCTAATCCAAGTTAGAGGTCAGGGGATTGCCGGATTGGGATCTCAAGAGGACTAAGTTTTGATCATTTTTTTCGGGTTGAAGGCGAGCTGCTGTAAAGACAGTTCCAGATAGATCAAGCTTCGACAATATCAGTTTCGGAAGTTCAGTTTTGTTTATCTTTATAAAACTTACTACGCAAAACCCATGCTGCTTCGTAAGCATTATAAAGAGGGGGCATCTGTTGTAACCCATTTTTGGGTCCCCACAAATAAAAAATATATATATAATAATAATAATAAAAAAAAAAAGAAAAAAAAAAGAATTTGAACAGTGTCGTTTTGACACTGTTCCTCAACCCGAGGCCCCATGCCGTTGGAGTTGAACCTCGACAGTAGCACCCAATGGCCGACCAGCCGCCGCTTGCCCTGCTCCCATGCGCAACGGTAAGAAGCCCCACTCACTTGGCTCTATAAATAGCACCCAACACAGCAGTACAAAGGGGGGGGGGAAAACTTTTTGAAACAGAGAGAGGAAGAAGTTTAAAACGAGGAGAGTTTTGTTGAACGGAGGAGAAAGAGGGAGAGCACCCAAAAAACAGTCCCCCTCCTGGCCATTCCCCTCTCTCGGCCATTTCTTCCCTGCACCCGAAACAACCTTCTCTGTCAACGGAGCCCCAGACCGACCTCATTTTCTCCTCTATCCCAGCAGCGGCAGCAACACCAGGAGCCGCACCAATGCTGCCAACGCCCTCATCATCTCCTCTAGCCCAGCAGCAGCAACACCAGGAGAAGAGCAGCAGCAGCAACACCAGGAGGAAGAGCAGCAGTGGCAACACCAGGAGCAGTTGCAGTAACACGCCAACTGCACCAGCATTGCCAAACGCCACCACCATCCTGCCTCAGTTCATCACCTTCCTCCCACCCGGCGTTGCTGCTTGAAGAAAAAGGGAGCGCCTGCCTCGCGAGCAGCAGGGGAAGAAGAAGAAGAAAACAACTGCTATCATCGGGCGTCCTCTCCATTGCCACCAGCACCATCAAAGCTGCCAAACAACAGCAGAACCACCGCGAGAGGGAAGAGCACCATGAGAAACAGAAGAAGAAAGGAGAAGCAGAGGAGAACAGAGTAAGGGAAAACATAGTGAAGAAAGGGAAGAAAAGCTCACCACCGTCCAAGCCATTCTCCGGTCAGCAACCGCCAGCAGCACCGCCTTCAGAGCCACCACAGGTCAGCCCTCTGCCCCTTATCTCGTTTTACTGTTCATCTTCTTGCATGCGGAACGTGCACTGTGCACGTTCTGCAAGCAAGAAAATAATTAGCCGGTTACTGTACATGTGCATAGTAACCAGCTAATTAATTAACGGGTTGCTATGCGTGTACAGTACCCCGGTTACTATGCGTGTACAGTACCCCCGATGTACAGTGACCCCGTTTACTGTTGTTTTGGGCTGGAACCCCAGCCCATGCTGCTGGGCTGAGTCCAGCCCTGTAGAAAGTAGACCCGTTTTATTTTGGGCCGATTTCGGCCCAGTCTCCTTTCGGGGCCGGGTCTGGCCCGTTCGAACAAAAAATTCTTTAAAAATTATTTCAAAAAAAATGTAATTTTCTCTAAATTTATTACTGTATTTTGATCAATATCGGTTTGTATTTTTATACTGTAAAGATACAAATCCGATATTAAAATACCTGGTTTTTGTCAAGTCTTCAAAAAAAAAAATGTTTTGTTTTCATGCATACGGCCTAGTCTCTCCAATATATATATATAAATATTATAACATCATATTTTCACACAACAAAGGAAATTTCAAAAACAATATATATATTAGCATGCATTTTGGCTTTAATAACCAGTTTATTCAAGCCATGAGAACTAGGCCAATATTTCAAAAATTCTTAAAAAATCTTTTGGTCTTCTTTTAGTATTTGGGATTACGAATTTATACGTAGAACGTATTCCTGATATTAAAAATATGTTTTTTTACATAGACGTTAGAACGGTTAGGCTTTACCCGATAAGATAAGGACCTCCTTATTGAGGAGGACTTTTCTTGAACTATCAAGGGACCAACAACTAGAAATACAATAACACCTTAGCTTTTTTTATCAGACAATCAAACAATGCAGCTTACCTTAGGTAGGGCGTATTTGGGGTGCTAATACCTTCCCTTTACGCAACCAGTCCCCGTGCCCGATCTCTGAGACCAGTTAGGGTTCCTAGTGACCAAAATACTAGGTGGCGACTCCCACACCATTTTTCACTACTAAGAGACAACGAATTCCTTGTCTCCCCACATTGACCAGATATATATCCCCCCATCACACATTGTGGGTGGACGATCGCCGCGACGTCGCGCACGTGCGACAACCCTTACTTGTGTGTTTTTATTTGATTCAAATGCGATTATATTTTGGGCTTATTTGTAAATTTTTGTAAATGATTAACATCGGTCCCTAAAAATAGGAGATACGTTAAAAATGACATCAGTCCCTAAAAATTGGAGACTCGTCTGAGTTACCAAAAGAAATAATGGATATAATCCATTATATTTTGGGTTTATTGGTAATTTGTTTTTTTTTAAATGGTTAACGTCGGTCCCTAAAAATAGGAGACACGTTAAAAATGACACCAGTCCCTAAAAATTAGGAGACTCGTCTAAAATATTGACGTTTGTCCCTAAAAAGGAGAGTTACGTCTGGGTTACCAAAAGAAATAATGGACATAATCCATATTTGGTATTTACATTTTTGACATCGGTCCTTTTAAAAAAAGAGACGTGTCGACTTTGATTTTTGTATTTTTTACAACATGCAAGAAAATTTACAAGCATTTATATATAAAAAATATCAAAAATACCAGTAGAAACCCCGAAAAATTACCTGAGTGCCACTGTATAGGTAAAATACTGAAATACCCTCAAATTTCTCTGAAAATCACGAAAATGCCACTGGCGGCGCGTGTGGCACACGCGCGGCTACTGTTGGAGGCGGCGAAATTTTCCGGCGGGATTTCTGGCCAACCGATGGTCGATCCTGGTAGATCTGATGTCGAGGGTTCTGATGGTGGTGGTCTTGACGGCCGTTGATAGCTGACGAGGGAGAATCGTCGGTTTGAAGCTTCGGTGGCAGCCGACGATCGCGGCCCTTTTCCGGCCAAACGGGGCGGCTAAAACGATGAAACCGACCGGGGATTGGCTTTATATGAGGATAGCGACCTTTCTGTGGTGGCTTGGAAGCTTTCGATGGCCGGATATGGGAGATCGGAGGAGAGAGAGGGAGTCGCCGGCGAGAGGAGAGAGATGCTCTGGGTTATGCTATGGTGAGAACGCAAACACGGTACACCGGTGCAGCTGAGGCCTGTGATCCGTTGGATTTATGATGGAAAGATCGTGCGGCGGTGATTGGCCCGATTTGCAGGTTGATTGGACGGTCCGGATGAGCGGAGCTTTGATCTGGTGTGGCGCGGTGCACCAAAGCTCGGTACACCGGATGACGTGGCGCAACGGGATCAAATCTTGGAATATTTCAAGGGCTGAGATGTGTTTGGGTTTTAATCTAGTGTGGTAAGCCCTATTGTATCCTATTAAGTCAACGGTTCAGATCTAAACACTATTAGATCTAACGGTTAGGATATATTTGGTATTTTTCATATTGTTTTTAATAAAAATCAATATCCTACTCTCGTGAAGAAATAGTAAAAAAAACCTGAATAGTAAATATGTAATCTCTCTTCTTTTTTTTTTTCTTCCCTTTGTTTTTTTTTTTTTTGGTTGGCGCACTGTCACTGGCTATTTATAGCCAATGAGAGGGGACAGCAAGCATCTGCTTTCCATCTACCTTAAATAAAAAATTATATTAACATACCTGCTACTTGTATAATTAAACTGCTCCGTTGAAACAAAATTTACATTTGAATTATTGATTTTGTTTTATTATATATAATACTAAATATTTATATAGATAAAATTAAAAATTCAAATCAGTATTAGAAAAAAGCCCGATTCAACCGCTAAAAATCAATTTTAAATTACCGAAAATTATGTTGAAACATAAAAAAAACTTTCAATGGATATAAACCCGGTGGACCGGGTTTTGACCAAAAAATAATAGGTTTGACCCAAAATGGCATGAAACTCATTTTTTATCCTGGTCGACATGGTTTGACCCGTATTGAACCGGTGAACTCGGTTTTGGTCAAAAATGACGGTTTTGACCCGAAACGGCCCGAAACTCATTTTTTACCCTGGTCGACATGGTTTGACCCGTACTGACCTGGTGAACTCGGTTTTGGTCAAAAATAACAGTTTTGACCCGAAACGGGCCGAAACTCATTTTTTACCCTGGTCGACATGGTTTGACCCGTATTGACCCGGTAGACCCGTATTGACTCGGTAGATTCGGTTTTGATGGAAAGATGCGGTTGACTCGAGAAAAATATATTTTTGAATTTTCCTTTTTCTTAATTTTTTTGGATTTTTATAAATAATAATAGAAATAAAATAACATTTGAGAAAATCTTGGTGGATCCAAAATTGGGTTACAACAGTTGCCCCCTCTTTACAATGCTTACGGTGCAAAGGCATTGGAAAATTCATTTTCTTTTGACTTTGCATAGTAAGTTTTGTAAAGAAAAACGATGGAAGTGTTGAAAAATGCACAGATTTTTCAGTTGGTCTAATTCTTATGGGCGACCTGCCCAAATGAAAAACATGAAAGTGTTTTCATTATTGATCTTGTGAAATACATGAAAGTGATTTTAGATTAATGTTGTGAAATACATGAAAGTGATTTCAACAACGGTTTTGTGAAATACATGAAAGTGATTTCAACAATGGTTTTGTGAAATACATGAAAGTGATTTCAACATTGGTTTTTTTGTGAAATACATGAAAGTGATTTCAACATTTGTTTTCTGAAACACATGAAAGTGATTTCAGATTAGCATTGTGAAATACATGAAAGTGATTTCAACAATGGTTTTGTGAAATACATGAAAGTGATTTCAACATTGGTTTTTTTTTGTGAAATACATGAAAGTGATTTCAACAATGTTTTTGTGAAATACATGAAAGTGATTTCAGCAATGGTTTTGTGAACCGACCCGTCTGTGAAATACATGAAAGTGATTTCAACATTTTTGTGAAATACATGAAAGTGATTTCAACAATGAGCTTCAGGGTTGATGAAAAATTCTAAAGGAAGTCATACCTGTATGGTTGAGATCTGATTTGTAAATCGATCTCAGAGATGATGAAATCTTCTCAAGAAAGTCTTGTATGTACGGTTGGGATTTGATTTGTAATTGGATCCCAAAGATGAGGAAAGCTTTTCAAGAAAGTCTTGTATGTACGGTTGGGATTCGATTTGTGGATCCCAAAAAATGAGGAAAGCTTCTCAAGGAAGTCTTGTATGTACGGTTGGGATTTGATTTGTGGATCCCAAAAAAATAAGGAAAGCTTTTCAAGGAAGTCTTGTATGTACGGTTGGGATTTGATTTGTGGATCCCAAAAAATGAGGAAAGCTTCTCAAGGAAGTCTCGTATGTACGGTTGGGATTTGATTTGTGGATCCCAAAAAATGAGGAAAGCTTCTCAAGGAAGTCTCGTATGTACGGCTGGGATTTCTGCCGTTCAAAGTGATGGTAGAAGTAAATTTCTTATAAATCACGCAGTATTTGGCAAAAGACATCATCAACTTCTTGCATTTTCAATACTCTCAAAGTTCTCAACTTTTGAAGCTTTAACCATGTCTTCCTCTTCTTCCAATGCGAACCCAAACCCTGTTCCTGAAGTAGAGCCTGCAGTTTGGCGTACTACCTTTGAAGTGAATGGTCGTCCAGTTACAATAGAGGATACTGTAATGGACAATGAAGATATTGATGTAGCCGTGGCCAGAGACATGATCCTTCCTCGTGATGAAATAATGTTGGCAGCCAGGACCGATATTGAAGCAGTGAATCAGTCACTTGCTCTTAGTATCAGAGCTACTTCGTCTTTGGTGAACGTTGCAGAGCGTCTTCATGCCAGAAGACTTGAGTTGAATACTCAGGTTCTTGATCTCCAACATCAGATTGAGAATTTAAGGAATAGACTCCGTGATGAGAGACGTCACAGAAACAACTTGGAGAGGAGAAACCAAGAGTTAAATACACGTGTTGACTTTTGGAGGGACTATGTTAACACACGACACCTCGAGTTCGAGGAAGAGATGGAGCGCATGCATAAACAATTTGAGGAATTCCGAGGCATGATTAACCACCAAGATGAAAATATCCCTGATCGTCCTCGCACTGTTTAGCATTTATACTTGTAAACCCCTTTTCCATGAATAAAAATCCATCTTTCTTGTCTTCATTTATGAATTTTGCTTTTGTGGAATTGCCATATTTGATGTGATTTATAAGAACTTCAATTCATGTGAGTCTCGTTGGATCCCAGTGGGAATTTTGTTTCGTGAAATATCTGCAAAACAAATATGCAATGCTCGTGAAGTTAGATGATATGCAATGCATCTTACCTGTTTTTGAAATATAGGTTCCCCCCTCTTTGATGCTTCATCGTCATGGGGTGGCTTTGTTTGCATTCCAAAGCCTTCTTTGTTCTTTCGATGTATTGGCTCATTCATGTGCTAGCCACCTGCTTAGTTGTAAATGCAGTGCCCATCTTGGGCTGTCCGCGATAATTACTGCTCTCACTGTTTATCAAGCTTGACAATGCCCCCAAGTGTAGTGTTGCTTGATTTATCATTAAGAAGCTTAACAAATCGTTCATCTCCTGGATTCTTTCAAGAATTGTTCTCTGATTGATTGTGCGCATCGTGCCAACACCCATCAAGATTGTCAATCAGTTATGAACTCGACTTCAGTTGAAACATACCCTTCAAGTATATGCGGTCATCCACTTTCATGGAACTGTCATGTCATTCAGACCTGCATTTCATACTTTGCAGTAAAAAGCTCATCGTTGTATGCTCAGTTTCTTTCTCAATAAGTTCTTCTCAACTCATTTAACCAGATTGTGAAAAGAAGTGTCTCGGCCTCATCAATGATGTTGCTTTTATCACCCATAATCATGTGGTGCAGTGCACATTGACTTCAAATCAGATGGTCTCACGGTCAGTCTAGGTGGGTGCGGTGCATCCTCCCAACATTCATTCACAGCAATTCATGTGATAACATCTTTCAATAGTCATAGCCATATTGGAGATGATAAACCAAGATGAAGATATGAAGATGTCCTTCAGGTACATCTTTGCTCTCAATTGTTGTCCCCAGGAGTGTCGAGGAGAATTGATGTCATTTATGTCAGGAATTTGCAAACTTGGTCGATGTTTTTCTTGTTTGAAAATCTTTCTTATTTTGGAATCAAATCTCACATTTCAAAGGTCATGTCTATTCAAGTATGATTGTTGAAATGAAATCAGAGAGATGTCAATTTTTGAAAGTATTTTTTGGAAATCAAGCTTTATTGGTCAAAGATCCAACACACGCTATTCAATATAGTCCTTTGATTGTCTTGTATTTTGAGAGAAAAGAAATTGACTCGTTGTAAGATTAAAATGGTTTTTCCATGGTTCTTTGTATCCATTTTAAACTCTAATTTTGGGTATATCTTTTGATTGTCTGTGATGAGGTGACCTTTTATGAATTTCAAGAAAAACAAGGTACCCGAGTCAAAACTTGAGGCTTTATCAAGAAAGATTGTTTCTTTTTCTTAGCAACAATTTTATCAGCATGCATAATAATCAGTAGCTTGATTCATGAAGTCACGACCTGTATGAAACAACTCTTCAAGTTATGAGATCGCCATTTATCGGTTCAGATTGCTTAACTTGATTAAAAAGGACTTTCTAAAGCACGTAATGTAAGCTATGGTTCCTGGCTTTGAAAGAAAGGAATTTCACAAGCTCAAAAGGTGTTTGAGGGTTTCATAAACCTAGGATCACCATCAATTACTCATCAATCTCTTTTCCTCATGTTGTCTTTGTAGAGACGGTGACATACAACCTTGTTAATCTCAAAGATTAAAATTCGTTTAGCATAGGTCATAACGCAAATCCAACTTTTCTTTGATGAATAGCCAATCTAATCTTTTGGAGATTGTAAAGGCTTTATCATAGACACACCAAAAGACATCACTTGATTTTTCGGGTTAACTTTTGGCATTTGTTGTGTCTTTATCAATCTTTGGTTTTCTTCTTCTAGCCCTTTCTCAATCATTGGACTTTTGTTCTAAGCCTTCCCTTTATCCATCGACTCTAACATTGTCTTTGTCTTTTCTAGGAAAAGATTCTCATTGCCCCCAGTGTGGGGTGTGATCCTAGTCAGGGTTTTTTATGAAAGAAATATTCTATCAGCTCAAAATGGGACTGCAAGGGATATATATTTCAAGAATTGTGAAAGGATGAAACAAAAATGGCCTTTTCTCATTTCAAGCAAGGTCGGTTAGAACCGATAAATTTTGACCTCATTCAACGTAATGATTTAGACTTGTAAGAATCATAAGTCACGAGTCCATAACTAATGAATCCACTACGTGTTATTATGAATACTGCTAAAACGTAGCTACATGGTGTGTGGTTCAATTTCATGTGTGAGCTCAAAAGTTTCTTGGTCACCACATGTCATTTCAGTAAGCATTGAGTCATTCAAGCAACATAATTTTAATCTTCAGGATTGACTAATCTTAAACGCATATTGGAGCTTGATCAAAAGATTTTGTCAAAATAACCTTTGAAAGAAACATCTCATGCGTTCAGAACAACAAAGGGACAAAGAAAAGACATGTTTCGTTAAAAGATGAGATGTGATCCCAAAATAAAATGCAGAATGACAAAACTCATAACAAAAAGGATCGACAGTTTAACACTCTTCTTGGATCAGCTTTTCTGGCGATATTTGTGTTTTGCCAAGCATTTCGATCACTTGTCAATCTGAGGATGTTGAGGTGACAATATGGCCGATGACGTCATTTTGCACAAACTCAACTTGATTCTTGAAATTCTTCAACCGTTCAATTGAATGGCACAAAATCCCTCAATGATATTCATGTATATTTTACTAAGGGATGAGGGCTCAAAAGCGCACTCAAAGGGAGTTGAGGGCTCAAAGGCGCACTCAAAATGGAGGTAGGGTTAGAAAACGCACTAAAATGGAGGTGAGGGCTCAAAGGCGCACTCAATATGGAGGTGAGGGCTCAAAGGCGCACTCAAAAGGAGGTAGAGTTAGAAAACGCACTACCAAAGGGATGAGGGCTCAAAGGTGCACTCAAAATGGAGGTGAGGGCTCAAAAGCGCACCCAAAATGGAGGTGAGGGCTCAAAGGCGCACTCAAAAGGAGGTAGGGTTAGAAAACGCACTACCAAAGGGATGAGGGCTCAAAAGCGCACCCAAAATGGAGGTGAGGGCTCAAAGGCGCACTCAAAAGGAGGTAGGGTTAGAAAACGCACTACCTAAGGGATGAGGGCTCAAAGGCGCACTCAAAATGGAGGTGAGGGCTCAAAGGCGCACTCAAAAGGAGGTAGGGTTAGAAAACGCACCACCAAAGGGATGAGGGCTCAAAAGCGCACCCAAAATGGAGGTGAGGGCTCAAAGGCACACTCAAAAGGAGTTGAGGGCTCAAAGGCGCACTCAAAAGGAGGTAAATTGGCGGAGTCAGGGCAATAAGTCCAGAGTCTAACAGATGCTGGTAGACAAACTCGAGTGGTTGAGGTATGTCAATCGTGGCAAAGACATTTGAGCAGTTGATGTTACAGTGAGACCTGGTTGGACCACATAATTAAGGCTTCCCATCGTTAGAGGCATCCTTTGATTCATTTCTCATTATTGTTCTAGAATCCTTAGCAGAATCTTCAATCATTCCCCTCTTTGTAGCTTGTTCAATTCTTTCAACAATCCTCACAACATCATGTCAATCTTTCCAATGTTGTTGTGGTTATTTGTGGATTGGTAAAAACTTTCCAACAGCCAGGTGATCTTAGTAACGCACAGAAATATGCAACACCACCATTGCCAACGTGTGGAATCATGCGTTGTCTCAACTGGAAGAGAAACTGATGAATCTGAAAACCCTTTTGTCTCCTCTTTGATTCCTCACTGGCAGTGCACCAAACAAACACCTATAGTAGGAATTCTGCTTTGTTAAAGTTGCAATGTTTGCTCTTGTTTTTCTCAGATCAGCATCCGATGCTGCTGGACCGGAATAGTGTTCACAATAGAGATGTCTGGAAAGAAGGCCAATGCACCAGGAACAGAAAGCTAGCAGCTATTATGTGCTCTTGGAATATGTGAAGGCTTTGAACGACTATCAGTACAGTTGAACGAGAACAAGGGTTGTCGTCATTAATTGATGACTGAAGACATTGTTGTCATTGTTCATGATGAAAAAGGAGAGGTGCAACTTCAATGGAACGTGGACAAGTAGTGTTCCACACAAGAGACTGTGCAGACGTTCCCTTTCCATTCTTGAAGCTCAACACTTATTCAAATAAATTTATGAGTTGAGCTACTTCACCTTTACTGCTCTCAACTTTCTTTTGATAACGAGTCTCTAGCTAACCCCTGTCTTGATTTTCCATCTTCATCAGTCCATTAGACCTCAGGTAGGGGAACGTATGTTTCAAACGTGTGCATGCTTGATAAATGAATGAAATGCACAAATGGATGCAAAATGCCATATGTTTTATGCATGTTTGTTATTTGTTGCAAGGTTTCCTTATAACGAGGAATAGACCAGATCAGATTCTCTTAAAAAAGTTCTCACCGAGGACTCCAAACCTACAGGAACTTGAACCGATTTGGTGGAGAAATTTGATGCCATAAATCAGAATAAACATTTCTCATAACAAAAAGATGATGAAATTGTCTTTTATTAATTGATAATATTAAAAGTACAACAAGTCAATCTTTCCAAAGCCTTGGACCGTCGTATGCTGAGATCTCATTAATTCCATCTCTGATCAACCTAAAAAACTGATGGAATTCATTTCTGGTCATTGGCTCACCATCTGCTATTTGTTGGGCTAGGCCTCTTAATCCTAAAGCATAATTCTTGGCATCATCTGCTTGTACATGATAGCGCATAGCTTCAGAAGCCCAACATTCTGCTTCTTTTTCTGCCTTTTCTTTTTCTGATGATAAAGTTTGCTCAATAAAAAGCAAATGGTCTAAATGCTCATCTAAATTGGCAATTATTACATCTTGCTTTTGATGTTGCTCCTGAAGTGATTTATTTGTCTCTTCCAACTTTAATACCATTTCCTCAGCTTTCGATGCTCTTCTAACCCATCTCTTCATGTTGACATCTTGCTTCCTCTTATCTTCTGACAAAAGTACATATTTTTCTTGTAATTGCTGGAAATCAAGTTGTTGATGTTGTAGCTGAGCTGACAAGTCATCATTTTCCTGTTTTATGATAACCAAAGCTTTTTCTCGAGTGGCTAGATTAGATTCTAACTTTCTTTTTTTAGCCCCTAACTCTTCCACTTCAGCATTCAAACTTAGGTTATAAGATTCTTGTTGGGCGCGAACTTCTTCGTGTATGTCTTCAGCAGACTGAATCAAAGACCTGGGTGGTCCTTCAAAAGGAGGAACTTTGTACCCTTTCCCTCTCTTCTTTTGCCATATTGGATATCCTTCAGTTGTTTTTCCTTCTACTCTCTTAGCGGAAGTAACCCTACCAGGATGTTTCCATGCCTTCTTCACTGACTCCAATAATTTCTTTGAGGTCTTGAAATCTTCATAAAATGTTGCCAGTTTAGTAGTCCTTGGAATAAACTGCTCAAATCCAAACTGTCGTAAAACCAGGTTAGGACAGTAACTAATACAGCAGCGGGCTCCTATCAACGGGACCCATGGGTACTCACCACAATACGCCAGATAAGATTTGAAATAAGCATATCGACTTCTCCAATGAAATTGAGATTTACTTAGACTTAGGAACATTGATTCCCATGTGGTTTTTCCTACTTCATGCAAGTGTTTTTCAGCAAAATTCTCCAGCTGAGAATAAAGATGCCACGGGGTACCAACCAAACCTGAAATCTTCCCCTCAATCATATGACTCACAGTCCAGACAAACAATAACTGCAAGCAACATCTTAAACGACCCCTTCCAGCTTTTCTGCAATAATTCAAGGATGAGAAAGTTTCTGCCAATATTGCTGTAGCAGGGTTAATTTTAAGGGTCACCACATTTTTGAATACATTAACAGCTTCAAAATCAATCATTCCTTCGGCCGATGGGAAAAGAACCAAACCATATATCCCTAAGGCCAAAATTCTCAATTGAATTTCATTGCTTTCATCATGTAATCTCCTCTTGAATATGGCCTCTAGTTCATTCCAAAACCAACCCTGGCTATTTCCTCGTTTAGTTGCATGTGATTTTGCTAGTTGACAGTCTGTCTGGGTAATCCAAGCAAAGTTAGAAAATGCATGCTCTATAGGTGTGTAAAAGTACACCTTTTCTGACTTGGGACAATTTAGCAGGGATTCATACTCCTCGATAGTAGGAGTCATATCCACAGTATCAAATGTAAAGCACCGATATTCTGGATCCCAAAACCCTATCATGGCCTGAAAACAAGCATGTTGGACCCTAATCTTCAGTAAATATGATAGATCCCCATATTGTTTCTGAAAAGTGATTTGATCATGAGAGGATAACTTTTCCCAGCAGTCTAGCAGTTGTCCTGTACCAAGTGGTCTGTCATCTAATTTAACATGCTCTGGCAACTGAGACTTAAATTCTGATGGCAAACAATCCCCTTCATCATGCTGGCTCAATTCTGATCTGGTCAAAAATTCCTCAATAGTAATGGATTTTTCCATCTCACACTTCCTGTAAGGATCGGTGGAGATTTAATGAGCACATGAAATGTATATGAACATGTATGTTCATGCATTGACATTTGTTCGTGTCCTAATGGGTATATCCTACTTGATAGGATCTAGCTCATAAGGTTTGGCTCAGTTTAGTCTATCCTTAAAGATATTCTCCGGTTCTTAGATTGCCCGAATTACTCGTGAAGTAATCGGCCTCTTAACCTTATACAACATGAGTAGGGGAGAAAAACTCCACAGTACTAGTTGCATAGGGTGAGTTACAATCTAAGCAAAAGTCCAAATGAGCATCAGTGGACATAAGTCACACTTGCCACTTGAATCTCTCTTTTCTAATCTTAAAAAGGACGAGCTCGGGTCCAGAGCTTTTATGGGTTCACAGTGAAGTGTGTGAATACACAAATAAATAATATGTATGTATGTGATGAAATGAAAAATTGAAAAGAATCACAGTAGATATTGCATAAAATAAATAATGCAAATAAAATAAATGCCCAAAAATAAATAGCAATAAGAAAGAGCAAATGAAAAGCAAACACAAGCAGTTGGCTCAACCCTAAAGTCCCCAGTGGAGTCGTCATTCTGTCGATACACGACGTCGGGCGACCCCGCTTTTTTTGTTTGTTTAACAAAAAGGGTTTTTTCTCTTTTGGGGGAAAACAAAGATTTTATTGGAGTCGCCATCTAGTAATTTGAGGGAACTAGAAATCCCAAATTAGACACTGGTCCCAGAGATTCGGGTACGGGGTTAGTTATGATTAAGGGAAGGTAGACACCACCCTTAAAACATCCTTTCAAAAGAAAGGTTACCCTTACTTGTGTGTTTTTATTTGATTCAAATGCGATTATATTTTGGGCTTATTTGTAAATTTTTGTAAATGATTAACGTCGGTCCCTAAAAATAGGAGACACGTTAAAAATGACATCAGTCCCTAAAAATTGGAGACTCGTCTGAGTTACCAAAAGAAATAATGGATATAATCCATTATATTTTGGGTTTATTGGTAATTTGTTTTTTTAAAATGGTTAACGTCGGTCCCTAAAAATAGGAGACACGTTAAAAATGACACCAGTCCCTAAAAATTAGGAGACTCGTCTAAAATATTGACGTTTGTCCCTAAAAAGGAGAGTTACGTCTGGGTTACCAAAAGAAATAATGGACATAATCCATATTTGGTATTTACATTTTTGACATCGGTCCTTTTAAAAAAAGAGACGTGTCGACTTTGATTTTTGTATTTTTTACAACATGCAAGAAAATTTACAAGCATTTATATATAAAAAATATCAAAAATACCAGTAGAAACCCCGAAAAATTACCTGAGTGCCACTGTATAGGTAAAATACTGAAATACCCTCAAATTTCTCTGAAAATCACGAAAATGCCACTGGCGGCGCGTGTGGCACACGCGCGGCTACTGTTGGAGGCGGCGAAATTTTCCGGCGGGATTTCTGGCCAACCGATGGTCGATCCTGGTAGATCTGATGTCGAGGGTTCTGATGGTGGTGGTCTTGACGGCCGTTGATAGCTGACGAGGGAGAATCGTCGGTTTGAAGCTTCGGTGGCAGCCGACGATCGCGGCCCTTTTCCGGCCAAACGGGGCGGCTAAAACGATGAAACCGACCGGGGATTGGCTTTATATGAGGATAGCGACCTTTCTGTGGTGGCTTGGAAGCTTTCGATGGCCGGATATGGGAGATCGGAGGAGAGAGAGGGAGTCGCCGGCGAGAGGAGAGAGATGCTCTGGGTTATGCTATGGTGAGAACGCAAACACGGTACACCGGTGCAGCTGAGGCCTGTGATCCGTTGGATTTATGATGGAAAGATCGTGCGGCGGTGATTGGCCCGATTTGCAGGTTGATTGGACGGTCCGGATGAGCGGAGCTTTGATCTGGTGTGGCGCGGTGCACCAAAGCTCGGTACACCGGATGACGTGGCGCAACGGGATCAAATCTTGGAATATTTCAAGGGCTGAGATGTGTTTGGGTTTTAATCTAGTGTGGTAAGCCCTATTGTATCCTATTAAGTCAACGGTTCAGATCTAAACACTATTAGATCTAACGGTTAGGATATATTTGGTATTTTTCATATTGTTTTTAATAAAAATCAATATCCTACTCTCGTGAAGAAATAGTAAAAAAAACCTGAATAGTAAATATGTAATCTCTCTTCTTTTTTTTTTTCTTCCCTTTGTTTTTTTTTTTTGGTTGGCGCACTGTCACTGGCTATTTATAGCCAATGAGAGGGGACAGCAAGCATCTGCTTTCCATCTACCTTAAATAAAAAATTATATTAACATACCTGCTACTTGTATAATTAAACTGCTCCGTTGAAACAAAATTTACATTTGAATTATTGATTTTGTTTTATTATATATAATACTAAATATTTATATAGATAAAATTAAAAATTCAAATCAGTATTAGAAAAAAGCCCGATTCAACCGCTAAAAATCAATTTTAAATTACCGAAAATTATGTTGAAACATAAAAAAAACTTTCAATGGATATAAACCCGGTGGACCGGGTTTTGACCAAAAAATAACAGGTTTGACCCAAAATGGCATAAAACTCATTTTTTATCCTGGTCGACATGGTTTGACCCGTATTGAACCGGTGAACTCGGTTTTGGTCAAAAATGACGGTTTTGACCCGAAACGGCCCGAAACTCATTTTTTACCCTGGTTGACATGGTTTGACCCGTACTGACCTGGTGAACTCGGTTTTGGTCAAAAATAACAGTTTTGATCCGAAACGGGCCGAAACTCATTTTTTACCCTGGTCGACATGGTTTGACCCGTATTGACCCGGTAGACCCGTATTGACCCGGTAGATTCGGTTTTGATGGAAAGATGCGGTTGACTCGAGAAAAATATATTTTTGAATTTTCCTTTTTCTTAATTTTTTTGGATTTTTATAAATAATAATAGAAATAAAATAACATTTGAGAAAATCTTGGTGGATCCAAAATTGGGTTACAACAACTACTTAGAGGTTGGTAATTAGGAAGTGTTCATTGAAGTAATTGCTTCGATGAAATTGACCTCCAATAGAGAATATTTACTCAAATGAATCTTATGGAAAATAACCATGCGATTACTTTTTCCCATTGTCAACCAAGAAATCTCTACCTTTAAAAGAAATATGAGGTAAATAATCAATTTCAGCACACGATGGACACTTGCATTAAGTAGGAGATAAAAGAATCAACATTATTATTATTATTATAAACTGAATTGTTGCTAACAATCCAATACCAATTGTCTTGGATAGTCTAGTGTGGAAATGATTTTAAATCATGGTTACAATCATGATTGTGCACCAAGGCCCATTCCCAAGCATTACATGATCCCATTCCCAAGCATTACTGTGTTGGTTGTTGCAGTTGTGAATTATTAGCAACTCTAAGCAAATTTTCAATTATCCACATATATTTTTATACTTTATAGTAATTCACTTAAAGACATAATAATAGTGCTTATTGTTTGAGGTCGAGTGAAAAAGCAGATTGTTTTTTTTTGAAAGATGTGTATATTATTTAAACGCCAAAGCCTGGCGGGAGTAGTACAGAAACTACACAATATCTTACTACGGCAAAAAGCCATAAATAGGATAAAGCGCAGAATAAGAAAAACAAAAGCAAAGAAAACCTTAGAATAGCCATCCGAATGAGCTCGAAGCTAAACAATCCTCTACAAAAAAAAAAACGAAAATAACTCAAAGACATAGTGGGAGAAGACACAAGAGCAAGGCCATAGAAAAAAAAAAAGTGTAGTCAAAGCCAGGCAACAAAATCACTTGATCTCTGCACTCCTTGTTTAGCCATGCAATCTGCCATGCAATTACTTTCACGGAAGATATGGGAGAAGGTGATTGAACCAAAATATGCTTTCAGCCTATTAACAGAGGAGAACAAATTATGATGCTTCCAGGGACGGTTGTGAGGCTTATTCATCCAGCTAATAGCATTGACTGAGTCAGATTCTATGATAAGGTGTTGATGGTGGAAGAGACAATTAGATGCTGAAAGTTCAATGGCTTTGACAATAGCCCTTAACTCAGCAATATTAGAGTCTAAAAACCAACTGGAACAGAGAACATACCGAGAAGATGTCCATGATGATTTCGCAGTACACCACCTATTCCAGAAGGGCATGGCTTACCAAGAGACCAGCCATCCACGTTCCATTTGAGGCTATTAATCATAGGAGGAGACCACATATTATGAATCCTGAAGGAGTGGGCATTGGACCACCGAAGTAAGCCATCTGCCGATCTGATCAGATCTGAAGGGGAGTATGGGAAATCAGAATGGATAGCTTTTAGCCATAAACATAGACGGGTGATAATAAGAAAGAATATTGAATCATAGTCAGGTGTCTTCTGTTGGAAGATCAGATCATTTCGAAGTAGCCAAAGAGACCATGCCACTGAGAAGAACAACATCAGCCACGCCTTCCTCTGAAAATGACCATGCACCATGGAAGTCCATTGAGACCACAAATCTGAGAAGCTCTTTGGGCAACACCAAACTAAACCCCACCACTTAATGATTTTGGACCAAATGAGCCAATGCTTATGGCATTGAAGCAGGATATGGTCCACCGATTCTGCCTCCACTAGGCAGATAGGGCAATTTGATTCTGAGCTACTCAATATACCTCTTCGAACCAACATGCATCGGGTGTTGATTCTGTTAATGATAGCCATCCAGCAAAAGATCTCTACCTTAGGAGGGACAATACCTTTCCAAATTCCAGCAAACGAGAAGGCATTGTTTGTGGAAGGCTTTGGGCTTAACAATCCACAGAGAGATTTAACTGAAAATCTTCCTGAATTATTGTCCTTCCATATTAGTCTATCCTCTTCATCTTTGTCCATGAGTATAGTCGATAGGATTGCATAAAGCTGATCGAGCAAGCCAATGCTGCGCCCCCGTAGCGGACGTATCCAGGAAAAAACCCAAATCCACTAATACCCTTCCCACATTCCCATTTTAGCAATGCTGGCAGCTTTGTCATTGGATAATTGGAAAAGAGTAGGGAAGTGCTCTGCTAAACAGTGGTTATTAAGCCAGCAGTCAAGCCAAAATTTAGTCTTCTTGCCATTTCCGATAAGAACCAGAGATTGCTCTTTCACAATATCCTGCAGCTTATTATTTCTCACACAATGATTGACAATCCGGGACCATGTAGTTGCAGCTCCTGGAATAGGAGCTTGCAGCAGCAGATTAGAACAATTGGAGATGTGGATGCCTTTGATCACATCCTTCCACAAACTTGATTCCTCCGACCTAAACCTCCATAACCATTTGAAGAGCAGAGCTGTGTTTTTGTCCCTTAAGGGACCAATCCCAAGACCACCCGCTTGTTTTGGAAGAGTAACAGTGGCCCAGCTGACATTGCATATTTTGCGTCTTTCCTCATTTCCAGACCAGAGGAAGGATCGAAGTTTGTGATCAATGGTGGAGGCAACCGAAGCAGGCATAGGGAACATAGATAGGTAGTAGATGGGGAGGTTGCTGAGCACAGATTTAATCAAGCACAAACGGCCCCCAATAGATAAGAACCTGCATTTCCACGAAGCCAACCGGAAACTGATATTGCGTAAAATAGGATTCCACATTGTAGCTCTGCCCAGGTTTCCACCGATGGGGAGTCCAAGATACATGAGAGGCAGTTGATCCTGCTTGCATCTGAGAAGCTGAGCCGTGAAGTTACATGTATGAGCTGCTACACCCACACCGACAATGCTACTTTTATAAAAATTGACCTTCAGCCCCGAGACAAGTTCAAAGCATAATAGGATACGTTTAATGTTCTGCATGCTATGTAAAGAGTCTGAACTGAATATAAGGGTGTCGTCCGCAAACTGTAAGTGAGATATGACAAGCCCTGCATTGCCGATGTTGATACCTGAAGTCAAACCCAAATCACAGCCACGCTGCAACATACAACTCAACCCCTGGACTGCAATGTTGAAGAGAAACGGAGAGAGAGGGTCTCCTTGGCGTAGGCCTTTAGCTAAGCAGAATTCCTCTGTGGGAGACCCATTAACAAGCACAGACATTTTTGCCGTTGATATGCATTGCATAATCCACCCTCGCCATCTATTGCCAAAGCCCATACTAGCCATGATTTCATTAATATATTCCCATAAAACCGAATCAAAGGCTTTATGAAAATCTAATTTTAAGAGATAAGCTTTACCCTTTTTCTTCTTAATGAAAGAAAGGACCTCATTTGCAATCAAGACGCTGTCTAAAATTTGCCTCCCTTTGATGAAAGCATTTTGATGATGAGAGATGACCTCTGGCATAACATGTTTCAACCTGGTTGCTAGAATCTTTGAGATGATCTTGTATAGGCTGCCAACCAAACTAATAGGTCTGAAATCTGATAGCTTGTTAGCACCTTTAATCTTCGGAATAAGAGTAACAAAGGTGCTATTGATACCAGCAGGAAGGAGATTAGTCCGATAGAAGTCATCAACCATCTGGATAATATCCTCACCTATAATGTTCCACGCTTTCTTGATGAAAAGGAAGTTAATACCATCAGGACCTGGAGCTTTATTTCCATCACAATCCCACACAGCTGTTTTAATCTCTTCTGCAGAAAATGGCAATTCAAGAGCAGCCGAGGATGAAGGCTTCAGCCTTGAGAATTCCAGGTTTGAACATGAAGCTCTAGGTCTGTTCTGGTGGGAGTATAGGTTGCGAAAAAAGTTAAAGACAGCTAGCTTCACATCGATTGGTTTAGATAGGATCTGTCCATCAACCTCCAGGCATGCAAGCTGATTCTTTTTCTGTCTTGTTGTTGCAGCTAAATGAAAGAATCGAGTATTTTTATCTCCAAGCTTACACCACTGAATTCTTGATTTCTGATGCCATGCAGACTCTTGAGCTCTATACAGGATTTTGAGTCGGGAGGCAATGGAATTACTTCTAATCAGTTCATCAGCACTCAAGACCCTGCACTCATTTTTACGATCCATTGAGTCAGCTTCAAGTTCCAGTTCGGCAATTCTATTATTCATGCTTCCCATATTAGCTTTACTCCACTGCCGACATCTCTCTTTCAACATCTTTAGAGCTGGGACCATTTTCCTTGAGCCAGATTTTGAAACCATGATTGAACTCCAAAAGCTCTGAATCATATTCCTGAAATCAGACACAAGCCACCAGCAATTCATGAAGCGAAAGGGTTTCGGGCCCCAATTTGTAGAGTCTAGCAACAGATGCAGAGGCCTATGATCAGATGAATATTTTGAGAGACCAAATAAGGTAGATGATGGGAAAGTCTGCAACCAATCCCCCGAGACAAATATTCTATCAATACGGCTCGCCGCATTACCTCGAGACCATGTAAATTTCCTCCCATTTAAGGGGAGCTCCATAAGATGACAACCATCAATGCAATTTTTGAATCGTGTCATGGAAGATGTTATTTGTGAGCTTCCTTTTCTATCTGATGGGAATAAGGTTTCATTAAAATCTCCCGCAAGACACCACGGCTTGCTAACACTATCCCTGAATGTAACAAGATAAGTCCACAACTCATTCTTCAGGTTCCCACCATTCGGAGCATATACAAAAGAGACTAGGCAATCTAGATTGGACTGAGTGAAGGTGCCTTCAATATGCAAAATATGGCCATTCATAGCAACAGAACAGCTAGAGACACAAAAAAAATCCGGATTCCATATACATAATATTCCCCCCGAAAGACCTAATGAGGGAACTGCATACCAAGCCCTAGGATGACGACCCCATATAGCAGTAATAGTGAAATCATTCAAAGTTTCCAATTTTGTTTCCAAAATACCCAGGATATGAAGATCAAATTTTCGACCAAGATTCCTCAAACATCTCTTTTTTTCTCGCCCCCCTAAGCCACATACATTCCAAACAATTATACTACCCATAGGAGTGATTACAGAGACCATACCTTCAGACTATTTACGGAAGCAAATCACGTCTTCTTCCTTAGGATCCACTCTTCCTGTTCTCGGTCTAGGAATCCCTGCAGTGTCTGAGTCATGAGTGTGCTATCGTCATGCCCTTGGAGAATAGCTTGTCCAACTTCCCAGCAAGCAGTGGCTTCTGCCCTATTATCAGAATGTGCAGGCGTATTTGCTTCAGCACCAGCATTGGTGTCGGGCCTGTATCTTGAACTACTGGCCTCATCCTCACCAATCAATTCCTTACCAGCTTTGATAATAGCATTTCTGTTCTTTATCCCATTATCAGAAACTGAGTATTCAACAATTACGGTCTCTGATTGCTTACCGCTTTGTTTTCCCAGTTGACGTGATTTCCTCCTCCTAAGAGAGTGTGATCTGCGTCTGAGCTTCGTTGCTTTTTTCCTGTGGGTTTTCCTGTCTCCTACTTCCAGAGCACTAAGCTCATATGGATCAGCAATAGGAGTGATGAAGGTTGTAAAAGATGGCCCAATGCTCGTTGATTTCTGCTTTTTCTTACACCCCATTTGCTTTAGGAGTCCACTGTCATAATTTATATGTTGATTCAGCCCATCCTTAGCAGTAAAGCAAGAAACTTTTTGCATAGCCACCCCTCTGCATGCAACTGAATCCACCTCGACAGATACGTAAGGTACCAAGGCTAACTGGTTATCGCCTTCATACGTACTCTCATCAGATAAAACCGCATGTTTGCAGATTTCAGTAATTTCTGGGTAAAGGTACCACGATGAAACTTCAGACGTGGTGAGTGTGCTAGCAAGCTGAGTTTGGGTGCCCAACAAACCAGTGAATTCGGATTCAAAGTCGGGTCTTTGTTTTGTCTCTTTGTCTCTTAGTGAAAAAGCAAATTGTCAGGGGTATCTGCTATAACCAAACTAAACTAAACAAAACCCACCATTTTTTCAGTATTTTGGGGCGTCTCAGTTAGAAATATTCATTTATTTCGGTTCAGTTTCAGTTTGACATTTCTAAAAATCAATAAACTGAAACAACCTAGAGTCTGTGTGCATTCAATTTTGGATTGCGTTAGTTTGAGTTAGCAACCTGAACCTGATTTGGATTGATTCAGCATAAATGAACATGGTTTCGGTGAAAGGCTTGTCAATAGTTACCTTTTGAAAATGGTTATTAATTGTTTCAGCTAAAAAATATCCGAACCAAACCAGACCAAAAGTGATCAATATGTTGGATTGGGTTGGTTTGAAAATTTTTAATTTTTTCAATTTTTTGTTTGGTTTTTATTTTTCTGAAACCCATACTTTTAGTGATTAAAATATCAGAAAATCAATAAAGAATGTCACATAATCTTGCTGATTCTATGTCTATAACAATATTTCAAAAAAAAAAAACATAAAATATTTGAAATGCTTCCCATAAAATCTTAAATAATCCCTTGGATCTCGACTTTATAAGCAAAAATTTAAAGGTTGAAGCTTTATTTTGGTGAAAATACTTGAAGAAAAGTGAAACGTGGAGAATGGTTGGAAGCTAATAGTGGCAAGAGAGAGAAATTGGCTCAAATTGAGGCTCTTATGGCATGATGGCCATTATAATAGCCATAATAGTCGGTAGGATGTGAATTTAAGAATGTTGTTATATTAGCATAATGTGATGATCAATATTATACGATGATAGTCAAACTTGGGGTTGGCTGAAGGCTGGGATTCTGTTGGTCAACCAAGTTTGCAGTCAATACTACTACCAAATCAAATAGGTGGGCACAGTTTTGATGTTTTCGTGGCTGCTTCAGTGTTCGTTGTCATGATTGTGAATATAGTATTGTTGAGCATCCCAAGTGTTATGTAACAGTCGTGCCAGGCATGAATTGGTATCAAATCAGAATTTTCTTCAATGTAGTAAAATTAAATGTTTCACTATAAATGAAAATACTAATACTTTTATGAATAAATGATTTGATATTGTTAAAAGATGTTTTTACCTTGTTTCTTGTTCACAAAAGGTATACCCAAGTTGGAGTTCCGGCAAACACCAAGAAGTCTCCATTTTTAACACAAAGAAACTACCAAAGTTAGGGATTGCTTGTATGCAATTTAGCTCAATCCTTGTATAAATTAAGAGGTTATAATATTTGTTGATAGCATTTGGAAACTTACTTGTGTAGCATCTTTAATAATGCTTGTTACCATGTAAATATTGTTATAAGCATGATTCCCTTATCATAGCGCCATAAATCAAATATGAGCCATCCAATTGCAGTCAAATAACAACCTTTATTTGATTCATCAACCCACTTGAACCTAGATTGGGTAGCCCTATTTCAACTTAAGAAAATACGCTCATTAGTATTGAAATCCTAACATGCAAAAGAAATGTTAACTATAGAAATGTTAAATCTGTGGTGAAGTTGGCAACCATTGGATACCGATGATATTGTCTTTTACTGAAAAATGAAATTAACTATAGATTTGATGGTAATGATGACGGTGATAGTAGCTATGATTAGCTATGATTCCCTTATCATAGCGCCATAAATCAAATATGAGCCATCCAATTGCAGTCAAATAACAACCTTTATTTGATTCATCAACCCACTTGAACCTAGATTGGGTAGCCCTATTTCAACTTAAGAAAATACACTCATTAGTATATCGAATCCCAACATGTCAAAAAAATGTTAAACCCTTGGTGAAGTTGGCAACCATTGGATACCGATGATATTGTCTTTTATAGAAAAATGGAATTAACTATAGATTTGAAGGTAATAATGGCAGTGATAGTAAGTTAATTATTCAATGTGTCGTGAAATCATGGTTGCAGTTGCGATGACATTTGTATCATTTTGCAGTTGCTGTCTACGTTTGTGTCATGTTTCCATGGGTTTTATTTCATGTATGTGAATGGTTAAAAATATCAAATGTTGTGCGCATACACTGATCTAATAATTTGGCCGTGACAATTATATGCAGACAACATTATAATAATAACAATCCCCTTTTTAAAATGTGTCAAAGAACCATCTCAACCCAATAGCTTAAGCTGTTAGGTGAGGCCCCAAGATATGATTTATATTATTCTCTAACACACCCCCTCAAGTGAAAGCCCTTTGGGCTTGAAACTTGCACAGGTCCACATTACCTTGTGCTTAATTTTTATCAAATAAATGGGGATAGTGAGATTCGAACTCGTGACCGCTTGGTCATCAAGGCTCTGATACCATGTCAAAGAACCATCTCAACCCAATAGTTTAAGCTGTTAGGTGAGGTCCCAAGATATGATTTATATTATTCTCTAACAAAATGAGGTGTTATATATGGTTTGTTAAAAATATGAGGCATTTTGGCTATGTATCAAAAATCACAATTGCGGCATTGATTCATCTTGTTGAACCATCCATATAATTTCAGGGGATTGCTTGTACATATGGAAACTTTGTAATAGAAACATGAATGCTAGTGACATAGAGGTTGCCCTAGTTGGAGTGTGTATTGTTTTGGATTAGGGTGTGATTCTATTTTAAGGTTAGGCTATGATGATTTATTTCCCCTTGATACCTCTAGTCCTAGCATAGATTGTATGCTTTTGACCAAACTAGGGAGGGGGACGTTGTCTTGATTTGCACAAGCTTGGCCAAGGATACCACTAATTGCTAAATTACAAATTAAGAAAATAGAAATGTGTATGGTTTTGTTGTATTGCTTTGGAGTATCTTGGTATTCAAGCTTGTCGTAAATAGTTTTGGATAAGTTAGGCAATTTCATTCTTAACTATCTATGAAAATTTTTGCTCATGTTCTTTGACTTGAGCACCCTAATTCGCAGAATTTAGTATTTATTTCTCCCTCTATCCCATAATAATTGGCCCTTGTCAACTTTTCATAGTCAACATGATTTTGAATAATTTTTTCTTTAGATTTATTTTGATTAAAAATTTAACCAAAAAAATGTTATAAAAAATATGAATTGAAACTTTCTAAATTGTAATTTTTTAGATTTGAAACCGATAAAAATTTCAAAAATAATCGGTCAAAGTCAAATTCAGTTGGCTTTTTGAAACTGTTGATAGCCAATTATTATGAGAGAGTATGAAATTAAACCTTGTGATTTTCAACTCAAGATATATCCTATGTACTGTATAGTAGTGATCATTCCCGTATCAGGTGTGTTAATTCTGCTTGTTAAGGTATTAACTTGTTTCAATCTTTTTCTAGCAAGATTCATTGAGCTAAAGCGATAAGCTTATCAACATTTTTTATTCTAGACATGATCAACATGTAGTATATAAGCATTGAGCATTCTAAACATGGTTTCAGAAGACTCATATTCTCCCACTTTATTGCCTATCCTTTTAAGGCCTAAGGATCTCAGTTGTGGAAAATATACCAAATTTGGGATTATCGCACTACATACATTAGTGGTTCTCTAGAATTTTTTTTTTTTTGTTCTTCCTTCTTTGTGCCATTCTTTTCTTTCTCCTTTTATCATGCCGTGATTTTAAGGTTTATTATTTAAAGTGCTTGAATAAGTAGCTTTTTTAAAAATATTTTTTTATTTAAAAATATATTAAAATAATATTTTTTATTTTTTAAAAATTATTCTTAATATCAATATAAAAATAAAAAAATTAATTTAGGATACAAAAATTTATTATGTTTTAAATACTATATGTAAAAAGTGACTTCAATAAATCCATACATGATTTTAAATAAACATTTAATTAATTGATTTAAAATTAGAAAATCAACCCAAATCTAAATTGACTAATTTTATCTCTCCTTTGTAGTTTTTCAACAAATCTTTCTTTCTTTTCTCAAACTCAAGAACTATATATATATATAGAGAGGTAAAATAAAGTTTTGTACTGAGAAGTTTCATTTCTAAACTAAAAGGACCAAAAATATTTTTGTCAAGATCACAAGGCATGGAAGTGCTGACTTAATTTATTCCAAGGCTGAGCATTAATTTAGTGTCAATGTTGTTTCGAGATAAAATTGCTATGATGTGATAATCTTGAGGCTATATATCTCATAATGAATTTGGTTTTTCATGCTTGTTGAAATCAACCTCTACTTTGCCTGATATGGTAACCACAAAAATATAAAAAAAAAAAATTTGAAAAAAAAAAAAACTTTCAAAACTATGCAAAAGTCCACTTAAAATACATGGCAGACACCCCCTAAATTAAATGTGGTGCCTTTTCCATAGTCAACTTGTATTGAGGTCCATTAAGCCCACGTGACCGGCTACCTTAGTTTTCTCATTTATTAAGTTTTGTACAAGTTCACATACATTATTCCAATCACATGTCATTATATATTTAGTAAACGACTAGAAATATTAACAATAATGTTTTAACAAATATTAACATTTTCTTTTCATAATGGTTTTTCCTTGAAAATATATCAAAATAATATATTTTTTATTTTTTAAAATTTATTTTTAATATCAGTCTATTAAAATGATTTTACAAAAAATTAATTTAAAAAAATCAATTTTTTTTAGTTATGTAACAAACATACTAGCTTATTTTTATTTTTTAAATGATTTTATTTTATCGAAGAAACTTAACTGCCTCATTGTTGTATGCGTTATTAATACCAAAATTTAAACATAGAAACCATATTTTTTTTGTTAGAATTAATATATAACTGTATAAGAACATAAATTTTGTGTTGAAATACTTAATTCATTTAAAATATCTTTAAAATTTTATTAACATAACTAAAATAAATTATTACTACTTTCATTTAACTTATCTCACAAAAATAAATTATTACTACTTTTATTCAACTAATCTCTAATCAAGAAAAAAAACTAAAACAATAATATGTAATCTCTAAAAATATTTAATCCTATTTTTTTCTATGTTTTCCTATTTATAATCATATAAATTGTTTTTATGAGAGTGAAGGGTTTAAAAAATATAATATTGTTCTCTGATCAGATGGCCGCCTGTGGGCAGCAAAACGGCTTCTTACAAATACTATAATTTATGAAGTTGTGAGCATTTTTTTAAAAAATAGTAAATGTAAACCCATAATATATGAAGTTGATCTAATTGAAAACCGATACGGCTAAGTCAAACCATATATGATGATGGTCAAACTTTATCTATAGTGAAACAAAAAAAAGAGGTCATGGAGATGTATTTATGGACCAATAAAACAAGTTTAGGATCAAGAAGAAGTTTGGTCGCGTCAGACCAGAATAAAAGCTCAAAAGGTTATAATTTTTTATTTGATTATTTGATCATGCTCAAATTTTCACGTGAACCATCGAATCTTTAAATATCAAAAATCTTGTTTATGCCTCTAGTTTTGGTAGTTTTTTTATTTTCCTTGTTATTTTTTTTATTTCTTACTTGTTTTGGATTTTATGTTTCTTTCCTTTGTAATTTTGGGTTTCTGTTTTTGTTTCCTAGTTGAGGTAAGGTTCTTGACCCATTTAAGGCTTTGTAAACCTCCTAAGAAGACAAACTTTATTATTATTATTTTAAAGAAAATAAACTGGGGAATTTGAGGGTTCACATCTACAGTCTCTTTCGCTCATACATTTTTTGGTGTTCTTTGATTATTGTGTTTATAGCTTTCGTCTGCATCAAGTTTAAATCTCTTTTAAAAAAAAAAAAGGGACCAATTTTTATGTAGTCAATCCTATAATAATTAGTGATTCTAAGCAGTCAAGTGTGAGTCTGTCATAACTAGATAAAGATTTGTCCTAGATAAATTATATTAATAGCCTAGCAAATGCATTTATGGACCAATAAAATAGGTATAAGCTTAAGAGAAGGTTTGGTCACGCTAGACCAGAATAACAACTCAAAAGAGTCATAATTTTTTATTTAATTGTTGGATTGTGCTCAAATGTTTATGCGGACCATCAGATCTTTAGATATAAAAAATCTCATTGAGGCCTCTAGTTTTGGTAATTTTTGTGATTTTTCTTATTATTTTTAGATTTCTTGTTTATTTCGGATTTTATGCTTCTTTCCTTTATAATTTTGGATTTTTATTTTTGCTTTTTAGTTGGGGTGGGGTTCTTGACCCATTTAAGGCTTTGTAAACCTATTAAAAAGGTAGACTTTATTATTATTATTATTATTATTTTAGAGAAAACAAACTTGTGAATTTTAGGGTTTACGTTTTCAATTCCTTTCGCCTATAAAAAAATTTTGTGTTCTTTGATTATTGTGTCATTAATTTTGCACTATCAAGCACGAGCCCCAAGACATGATGTTTTTTATCTACAGAAGAAGGAAACATAGAGAAAATGAAAACAAAATACCAAGGCCAATTGCGAAACATGCTGACAAATAAAGGTTCAAATAAAAAAATAACATGGAATTTTTTTAAAAAATATAACAATTGCACTATGTGAATCCATGGTGTAATTGAGTGTGCACCTACAGTAACAGTTTCAATGGTTTACGCAGCTACTGATAACTTTTACGTAACTGTTGGGTCTGCTTTAAGGTTCACTAAAATGAAAAGTAAATCAACCATCTAGGTGGTGTCAAGTGGTAAGAACTTGGGACTAAGAGGTTTGCTTCTTCTATGGTCTCAGGTTCGAACCTTGTGGTTGCTCATATGATGGCCACTGGAGGTTTACATAGTCGTTAACTTCAGGGTCCGTGGGATTAGTTGAAGTGTGTGCAAGCTGGCCCGAACACCCACGTTAATCTAAAAAAAATGAAAAATATATCTCATATTAATTATTTGCTACAAAGTTGGGTCTGCTTTAAGGTTCCTTTCTTTCTTTCATCCAGATTAGCAAGGTCGAAGTCCTTTCTTTCATCCAGATTAGCTGGCTCAATGCAATCAGGGAATGGCAAGAGGAGTTCGTTGGCAATATGAACTGTAGGGAATTTGTGAATTTACATATTAGTTGTGTGGTTCTAGTAATTGTTCGGATGATACGGTACAGAAAAACTCACAAACTCACAGAAATTGGTAATAAGAGAAAAGAAACCTTCAAGAAAGTATCAAACGAGGAGCAACTGTGATTTGTATTAAGCTACAAGTTTTGCATAAATATTATCAGTGATTAGTTGTTAGTGTTAGATAGCTAGTCAATAATGTTTTATAAATTGATTTAATGGTTAAATAAAAACTCTGTAGATGCTAGAACTAGTTGTAATAGATCACTAACATGTTATGATAATTGGCAATGACTCTTTCCAATGAGAAACAATAGCTAGTCAAGAACAGTCAATTAATGGTCTTATTACAAGTATAATATGGTCACATTAATTTGATCGAAAAGTAAGATCATGTTAATGAAAGTATGAGTAGTGTAGCTCAACTAATCATATCCTGAATTTGCTCTCTAAAATTTATAAGTTCGAATCTCACAAACTTCAGGGCCATTAAATACTTACATTATCATTAACTTTAGGATTCATGAGATTAGTCGAGGTACACAAACTGATCCGAATATCTATATTAATCTAAAAAAATCATGTTCATGGAATTAAATGCCAAATGAAAACATTCACTATTACTTATTTTATCGCATGCTTAATAAATTATGAATTATAAAAAATTTGTTTTCAGAGTTGTTTTAAACGGTTGTTTTATTATTGTCATAAATACGGTGTATCTTAGAACACCTACTTTTGTCTTTTTCTTCGTCTCCCACTTGTCCCCGTTTTGTCTTTTAAAAATTCTAATGCTCCACTACTTTCGGTGGAGTTCAGAGATTTGTTTTTACGTTGCTACAGTTGCCGTTGGGAACCAAGGATTCCTTACCAAGGAGATAACATTTTTAAAAGAAAAGGGCAAAAAAAAAAACAACTACAACCATATCAAAAGATGAGATTACTTTGTTTATTTAATTTCTCTCTACTTGTCCAAAAAATAAAAAATAAAAAGTTCTGGTTTATAGCCAAATAAAATTTAATAAAAAAACTCAACATTAAAATATAAAATTAAAAAATTATATATAAAAAAAGTAAAAAAATTTAAAATGACCAATAAAAAAAATTAATTTATAATTATAAATTAAATGACATAACATTTTTAAAAGAAAAAGGCAAAAAAAAAAAACTACAACCATGTCATGGTGCATCTTGGACCACCGTATCAAAAGATGAGATTACTTTGTTTTTTTATATATGATAAAATAAAATATAAAAATTAATTTATAATTAATTCAATGTTAACAAATAAAATTCAATAAAAAAACTCAACATTAAAAAATAAAATTAATACACGCCCTTCTGCTTGTCTTCACCCTGAATACTGTCACTGAATACTGTCACTTTGATTATAAGAACTTGCATCAAGTAAATTGGTTAAGAAAAACTTATTGCATTGAATTAAAATGGGTGTTGATGTTATTGATTGGTTGAAACTTGGGTTTTTGGTAATAGATTTGTCAGGAATGGAGCCAATTCTCTCGGGAGCAAGAATCACAGGAGCTCTAGATAAGGGTTATCCTATCCTTTGAATTTCTTCTTAAATGTACGATGATTAAGTGTTGTTAAATTATACATAAATAACTAGTATCAAAGAATACTGAGTCCAATAAATAAATTGATTTTGGAATTCCCTTAGATAAAATGCCTTAATTAGGGCGGGTTAAAGGAATTTCCAAGAAATAAATTGCCTGGGTTGTTGGAATTCCCTAAGATAAATTGTCTTTGAGGTGGATTAAAGGAATTTGCATCAAATAAATTGCCTTCAAGGAGGTTAAAGGAGAAGTCCTTGTAATAAATTTCCTTTTGGGGCAGGATAATGAAATTTCTTTATAATTGCTTTCGGGTAAGATAATGGAATAATATTGGAAATAATGAGTAGTAGCAGAGAAATCAACAAGGCATTTCTGTTTGTTCAAGCTTCTGGGTTTCCTTTGCATAAACAATTCATAATTAAAAGAAGCTTAGCCTTCGGCCTAGCTTCCAACCTGAGCTAGAACGGAGACTCGAATCTTTCGATATCTTCATCAACAAACTGATCATGGAAGACCACCATATCAAAAGATGAGACATTGCTTCTTTTTGTTGTCTTTTAAAAAGTCTAATGCTCCACTAATTTCCTCACCCAATTAGGCATAAGATTTTAAAAAGAAAGGAAAAGAAAAACTGGCCCCCCTATGCACTATCCCGTTTACAAAGAAGTGGAAAGTAAAAGGAAGGAAATGATTATGTTTATGTCTCTTTTACTTTCGAAACAATGAAAGCAAAAGCATTAGTAGGACGAGGTAAGTTTGTCATCTAAGGATAAAACTCAAACGAGCATGACCTGCAATCCCATAGAGCAATTTTAAGAATATAATACATGTATATGATTCAAGTAGGTTTTAGAAGACAAACAGAGAACGACATTAATGAATTGAAAAAGCTGTATAGTCTGACATCCCTTCCCAGGAGTAGGTAAGGGGTAGCTTCGTTTGTGTCACGCCTCTTTAATAATACTTTTACCCTTTGGCACTTAGCATTCTGTCACATTCCCAACCTGTTACTGCCATGTTCATTGATTATAGTTTTGCTGATATTATTTAAGTTTTTCCAGGTTTCTTGTGGGTAGAAGTATCTTGGAAAATAGCGTGAAGGAGTTTTCGTTGAAACTGCATTTCATAAGAAGCTTCTTTAATGTCTTTTCCTTCAAAATCTTGAAGTACAGTTTTAAGATTGTTCATGAGAAATTAAGAGATTTTCTTTTACTGTGGAATGGAAAAAAAAAACATAAACACAAATATATAAATTACAAGGGTTAGTTAAATAGACGAAAACATTGTTATTAAACTTGGCTTGAACAATCCATCACCGATGATGAGTTAACTTGCAACCTAGTCAAAACTCGATAAAAATTAAGAAAAAAGTTAATATAGTTTGACATTATGACGAGTCTGACTTGCAACCTAGTCAAAACTCAATAAAAATTCTAATTGATATTTTTGTTCTGTTCAAAACAACATGTTTTCATCATTTAGAAGAAATTATTGATTTGAATCATTTTAGATTAACCCACCCAACTCATAACTCAAATCATGTGCCAATTCAGCCAAGTTTGACTCTCTATCTTCTTTCCTTTACTTTTCTTTTTCTTGGAGGAGAAAGAGGGTTGTGCTGCTCGTTTCTTTTCATTTTCTTGGAAACCATACAGAAAGTTCTTGGATCTGTTGATTGTTTTCTAGCTATTTGTCTTTTTTTCTCATTCACTCGGTTTCTTTGGGTGATGACTAGTTGTTTTTCGCCAAGTAATAAACTCTTTTTTCTAAATGTTTTAAAAAAAAAAAAAACTGTTTATAATAATTTTGTCAGATGTCATGGATATGATCATGACTAGGGAAATTTGTAATAATTTTTCTTTCGCAAAAATCTTCCAAAACATTGAGAATGACTAAATTATTAGGTTTTGTTTGCCTATTTTCATCATGTCCTAATTCCAGAAGAAGGTAATATCATGACAAATAACCACATGCGGTTATGAAGGTCTATCTATCTCTTAAAACTTGATAAATAAAGCCATGAGAGTGAGATTTGAGCCCCGTTTATTTAAAGTAGTTTCTTTTAAAAGGTAGTTTTTATAGAAAATAAATTCTTACAAAGTAAGTTATTTATTTATATTTAATAGTGTTATAAAAAATAAGATTTTAAAAAGAAAGGAAAAGAAAAACTGGCCCCCCTAAGCACCATCCCGTTTGCAATCCATTACAAAGCAGTGGAAAGTAAAAGGAAGGAAATGATTATGTTTATGTCTCTTTTAATTACTTTCGAAACAATGAAAGCAAAAGCATTAGTAGGACAAGGTAAGTTTGTCATCTAAGGATAAAACTCAAGCAATTAAAAGTAATTTTCTATGATGATCATCTCTGTGTCACACACTCGGGTAATATGATTGACCTATTGCAATATTAATAAAAAAAATACTAAAAGAATTATGTTTTTGATGGCAACCAGAGTGCGGTTACTTTTTTCATCCCTCTTTTTTGGTTTTATTTTATTTCAGTCCTTCAAGTCTTTTTCTTTTGCTATTTCATCGAGTTTCTTTGCTCTTGAGTTGTTATGCTTGCCCTCGAATATGCATTATGCTAGGAATTACAATTACATTACAGAAAAATTATGGGTTGATTGTTATGGATAATGAGTTATTTAGTTGATTTTGAAAGATTTTAGGTAAAAATGATGATTTTGAGTTATGATTTATTTAAATGGTGAATTTGAGTTAGAAATCTTGATATATCAGTAAGTTATTTGTGTAAATTCTGGGTTTGAGGTTGAAGATTATGAAATTTCAGCTTGGCCCCTTAATTTGTGAAAATTACAGTTTTGTCCCTAAACTTTGGAAAAATTAGAGATTGGTCCCTGGAGCATAATCCGAGATTCTGGACAGAATTAAAGATGAATTATGGGCAGAATTCCAGTATAGTTAAGAATTTATGACATTTTCACTTTGGTCCTCCAATTTGATGAAATTACAATTTGACCCTAGAAATTTGATAAAATTCCAGAGTGGTCCTTGGAGCATAATTTGATATTCTGGGTAGAATTGAGGATGAATTATGTGCAGAATTCCAGTATAGTCATGAATTTATGACATTTTTAGTTCGGTCCTCTAATTTGATAAAATTATAATTTGACCCCTAAAAATATGATAAAATTCAAGATTGGTCCCTAGCCTTAATATTAGCTTTTTCATATTGGTTTGATGAATAATTGATGGTTATTTAGTGAATTATTATCAAGTCTCATTATTTGTTTTATTGTGAATTAGATTTCTGGAAAACCATTTATTTTTTTTGTTTTTGGGAAAAATAACTAGTTTAGTTAAAAAATATATAGGGTTATGAAATAAATTTTTAGTTAAGTATATTAAATAGGTTGTATGTTCTTTTCAGATTGGCGGAAGTAATTCCAAGCAGATACCTTGTTGGCTAATGCTAGAGAATCCAAGAGGTGTTCATTAAAGAGAGAACAGGCTGAGAATTTTTTTTCACGTTGCTGTGTAGCATGTGAAGCTGTTTTCATTGGCTAAGAGTAGCCCCACCCTCCTGTTAGATAGCTTCTTTCTAAGCAGCTTGTTATGAAACTCACTGAAATTGGTAATAAGAGAATAGAAAACCTCAAGACAGTATAAAATGAGGAGCATGGATTTGTTTGGAAAATGTTAAGGAATTGATAATGGAATCTACTTTTATTAGACTATGTGTGAAATATTCAGTTTTTCGTAATGTTGCTTTGCAATATTAGAATCAGTTGTTTATAGAAATCCCAATGAGCAACCCACTAATATGCAGTCCGAGAGACTTTGTATTGAGTTTCGAAGTAGAATTTCTTCAACTTTCATCATAGAAAATATGATAAAATTAAAATAGCAAAACAAGAAGAAAGAACAACAGCATAGAAGGGATGCAGTGCAGGTTCCTATTATAGATTTTTCAATCACAGAAAAAAAGGTTGCAATGATGGAAGACGTGAACCATTAGGCTTACAAGAGAATTATTTAAACAAGTAAAACAATCAGCTGAACGCTATAAGATCTGATTATTACATTTTTATTGTTGTGTTTTAATTATATGATTTTACAATGGGAGGAGTTCTGTGTGAACAGCAGAACAAAGGCTGCCCACTTCCTCGAACTTCTTTGTTTCTTTCCTTTCTTTTTCTTTTTCTTTATCTTTATCTTTATCTTTATCTTTATCTTTCTTTTCTTAGAGAGGAAAGAGGGTTGTGCTGCTCGTTTCGTTTCATTTTTCTTGGAAACCAGACAGAAAGTTCTTGGTTCTGTTGATTGTTTTCTAGCTAATAGTCTTTTTCTCTCATTCACTCGGTTTCTTTGGACGCGGACTAATTGTTTTTGGTCAAGTAATAATCTCTTCTTTTGTTCTACTGAAATTCTTGACGTTTTGGTCGGGAATAAGTTTAGCTCCTTTTGCTTGTCTAGAAAATTAAAGGGAAGTAACAGGTGAAGTATTTAATATTAGAACATGTATCATTTATATGGTTATATTTAATAAATTTATTTATTAAAATTATTCTATAATAGAAATCAACATACATATATTTTTTTTTAATATCATAAAAGAAAAAAAACTATGCAAGGCTACACATATTCAAAATATTATAAAAATTAAATACTTAATCTATCTGAAATATACAAAAAAATATTTACAGATAAATCATACTAACCTCTTAAAAAATTAAACACATCTAACAAAATTAAAAATAATTGAAGAAAGACTACATAAGGCCAAAAAAATCATAGAAAAGGGGTATTAATGAAAACATCATTTTTAAAATTATTTTCAAAAATATATATAAAAAAGTATCAATAAAAAAAATTTCAAAATGCAATGTTGGAAAATTATGGGGACTTATTATTTAATAGCTTAAAAAGATGAGGAATTAAAATGAACTTTGCAAACAAATTACAGAGCCTTCACCTATTTTAGCTGAGTTTTTCATTGCAGTCCCCTGTTTTTCAATTCAACTCTCATTCTTAAAAAAATATATGCAATTAGACTCTAATTTTAATTACAAAGGATGAATTGTGAAAAATAATTCAAGTATAAAATTGAAAATTTTCAAAAAATACACTACTGTTGTTCACAATTAAATGAGTCTAGGGAGTGGTAATGAACATAAAACCCCATTTTCTTTTAATTTATACTATAATTTGGTACTGTGACACATACTTTTAAAAATATTTTTTATTTAAAAATTTATTAAAATATTTTTTTATACACATATATTTTTTTAAATCATAAAAAAACATTTTAAAATCATATAAAACACAAAGAATATATTAATTTAATATTTCTATAAATTAAATATAATTATAAAAACCACTATGATTTGGACAACCACTCTATCATCCTCTTTTTCACACTAATTTTCATCTCCTATTTTCTACAATTCTGCCCCCCGACGTGACCTTACTTTCTTCCTTCTTTGTCCCGTTCTTTTCTTTCTTCTTTTATCATGTCACAATAAAATCTAAGGTTGAACATGTGGAGATAAGGTTGAACATGTGGCGATAATCTATTGGTTTCTTGGATTACCTGGTTCTTTTAGCTTTTCTTCAATACTGGCCCCATACGTGACCTTACTTTCTTCCTTACTTGTCCCATCCTTTTCTTTCTCCTTTGATCATGCCGTGATTTTAGGGGTTTTTTTTGGTTCTTTCTTCTTTATCCCATTCCTTTCTTTCTTCTTTTATCATGATGTGATTTTAAGATTTTTATTTTAAGTGTTTGAATAAGTAGTTAATTTTTAAAATATTTTTTTTATTTAAGAATATATTAAAATAATATTTTTTATTTTTTAAAAATTATTTTTAATATCAATATAAAAATACAAAAAATTAATTTAGAATACAAAAAATTATTTTTTAAAAATAATACTTTAAAAAATAAAAAGCAAACACCCTATTTCTCTCCTTATTTACTGCCGTGATTTCAGGTCCTCTTTTCGTGCCTTATTTGCAAGAGCATGAAAAACAAATTAAAAAATAAATCAAACGAACATAGCTATTAAAAACTAAAACTCAAAATACAGAGAAAAGTATTATTTCAGAAAAATAATATTTTTTATGTAGATGTTTTTTAAAATATTTTTTATTTTAAAATATATTAAAATAATATTTTTTTTATTTTAAAAAAATATTTTTAATATCAATATAAAAATAAAAAAATTAATTTAGAATACAAAAAATTATTTTTTAAAAACAATACTTTAAAAAATAAAAAAACAAACTTTATTTGTTTTTGTGTTTTAAAAGAATTTTTAAAAAAATTTAAATTTTTTTTGTTTCAAATCATATTTCAGAAAAATAAACGTAAAATATTTGAAATACGTACTTTCCATAAAATCTTAAATAATCCCTTGGATCTCGACTTTATGAGCAACAATTTAAAGGTTGAAGCTTTGTTTTGGTGAAAACATTTGAAGAAAAGTGAAACGCGAAGAATGGTTGGAAGCTAATAGTGGCAAGAAAGAGAGAGGAATTGGCTCCAAATCAGGCTTTCATGGCATGATGGCCAAAGGATGGCCATTGCTATTCTATGACAGCCGTAATGGTCGGTAGGATGTGAATTTAATAATGTAAAGGTATGAATTAGATAGACAAATTTGTTCAATATTTGGGGTTGGCTGAAGGCGGGGATTCTATTGGTCAACGTATTTTCAACGTAGTAAAATTAAATGTTTCACTATAAATGACAATATTGATACTTTAAATGAATAAATGATTTAATATCGTTAAAAGATGGTTTTACCTTGTTATTTGTTCAAAAATGGTATACCCAAGCACCGGCGAACACCAAGAAGTCTCCATTTTTAACACAAAGACAATACTAGAGTTAGGGATTGCTTGCATGAAATCTAGCTAAGTTCTTGCATAAATTAAGAGGCTATAATATTTGTGGATAGAATTTGAAACTTACTAATCAAATGATGCTTGTTAATATGTAAATATTATTATTATTATTATTAGTATAGGTGATACAAGCATGATTCCCTTAGCATAGCTTCATATATCAAATATGAGCCATCCAATTGGGGTCAAATACAACCACTATTTGATTCATGAACCCACTTGAACCTAGATTGTGTGGCATTATTTCAACTTAAGAAAATACATCCATTAGTACCAAATTCCCAACATGTAAAAGAAATGTTAAACCTGCAATGAAGTTGGTGTTGGGTTTGCCGAATAGCATACACTCAGCCGAAACAATAAAATAAAATTATTCGGGAGTCTCTAGAATCTTGTTAAACAGATCTAAAGTTGTTTAGGGATTTATTTCTTGAAGATTTGATCATCTTTGATTTTGAATAATTTTTAAAAGACTGGGTTATTGCAAACTAGAAGTCGTCTAATTGTCCGTCCTTCAATGATAATCCACATGAACCACTAGTGAAAAATCTCACAAGTTCCTATTTAGGAGAGAGGGATTGTTATGCCTAGAGTGTTATCTCTTTATTTTGTGACACACGTAATTTTTATGTCTAACAGAAAACTCCTAAAAAATAAAAGACATAGCTTACTATTTATAAGGAAATCTGAAAAACCCTATAAATTGACAAAATATCAATTTCCCCCTTGAATAATATCCATATATTAAATTAAGATAATTTTATAAATTAACTCAATCAAGTCCTTACCTGATTTTTCTAGATCTGAAAATATAATCATTGTATTAATCATATTATAGTTCTTAATTTTTAAAATATATTTTAATTAAGTTATACTTAATTAAATCATCATAGTTTAATTCTTAATGTGTATGACCTATTAGGTTTCTAATATATTGGCCCAAATATAAATTATAATTATAATTATAATTAAATAAATTAGAATTGAAGATTTGAAGATCATGTACATTGTTTAGTAATGTGTCATGATCCCCTAAATATTAGAAAAGTTATTAGTGGTTTCAATTACCAGTTTCTCATTGTAATTAATACCATTTTATCACTAATGTTCTTATTTAACATTAAAGCAAGAAGCATGTTTGCCATGTTAAATCATGTTGATTCTCTACATAATAGTAATTGATCATTTGAATAAGATTTGAAACCCTTTTTAAATCTCATTCCACCTTGGCCAAAGATTTCTCAGTTAATACTATTTGAGAACAGATGAAACATTTTTTCTATCTCACATAGGGTGATGAAATCCTCCCTTAATCACTTAAGTACCTTCATATAGTTCATGATATATCCAATATCTATCATTTTGTTACCTCAATTAAGATAACATGTAACAGGATCAAAGCATAGCATTCTCTATATAAGATAACTTAGTGATCTCAAGTCTAAGGATTACATATACAACCGTCACGTGAGTCTTTCCATAGACATAGGTAATCTCTCCATATGAAATTCTCATGCCGGTCAATTCAGTGTACATGTCTTATGACAAGCATATACATATTAGTTTTAGGTATCCCTTATAGCTCAACTTATGAGAATAGTTGCTTCATTTCATAAAGGAAAAAACATAATATATATCAGTCTTTATGGCTCTAATAAATATCCAGTATTTAAGAGAGCATCGACCAAGAATATTTTATGAACAATACTTTGATGCATTAAAAATCTCATAATTATAACAACTTTATAATTTCCTTTGCAAAGCATTTTTGTCTCATAAACTTTATCTATACTCTAGATTCATTACTATAATATTATATGAATATTAAAGTTAAATTAAGCCTTTAATAATAATAAATATGTATTTACATGAATATAATAATGTCTCGTATAACTAACTGATTGGCTACAAGGCATATTAAACTAACAGTTGGTAACCATTCTACACCGATGGTATTATCTTTTATCAAAAAATGAAATTAATTATAGATTTACTACTTGTCGCACGTGTGCGGCGTCACAATGAACATGGAGAAAAGACTATAGAAAAAAAAGGATAAATGTCAAATGTTCAACTCGAATCAAAGAGAAAAGACCAGAACACATTAACTCAGTTGGACAATTATTCATTTTCTTTCCCTTCCTTTATTCTATCTTCACTTAGCCTTTTTTGGGCTTGGGTCGAATAAAATTCAATATTAAATTGAAGATAATAAGGGGCTAAATTGAAAGAAGAGGGCTTTCCTCGGGTGAGATAAGCTTTGGGGTCTAATTGAAGAGTTGGTGTCAAATTAGGGATTAAATTGGAAAGATGAAATGAGATTTAGGACTTAATTGAAGAGTTACTATCGAATATGTCACAGCCTGACCAAACCTGCCAGATATTGTATGTTTGGGGCCTTATCGCCCTCACGGATTTGTTCTTAATTAGTGACCACGCATGGTCCCAAAACGTGTCTGACAAGTTAGTAACCAATATTACTAATAAGGTCAGCTACCAAATCCTCACTTGCCGATGTTGAATATTATTTAATAAAAGGAAAAGAAATGTTGGTGTGTATATAGCACATGTCAGTATAGGAGAAAGGATATTGAATTCGAGCGACACATATGCTGTCTCTACTCCTTTTAAAGGTTGTCGATTCCATTCTGTTTCACCTGAAATAGGCAATATATCCTGTATCATTTTAAAAAACAGAACAAACTGAGACAAATTTCATTGCACTTAAAATCTTGGCTCATTCTTCTTGCCTAAATTCTAGACGAGTTGTTTCGAGTTTTTTCCATCTGTTGTGCTCCAGATTTTTTTGAATGAACTTATAATTGGTGCCGTTTTGAGTTAGGGATAACTTTCCATAATTCTCAAAAACAGGTAGCCATGCACAGATCTTCATCTCTCTTTAATTTCCCGTTACCCAATTCCCCTCTTCCCCTCTTCCTTCCATCGAATCCAATTCATAAATAATTTGGGTTGCTTTTGTGGCAGTTTCAATGATTTACACAGCTATCGATAACGTTTTTGGCTGTTAATATCGTAGTCTTCTCTAAAAAGCCAATGTCATGGCATTTCCATGCTTTCTAAAGAAATAATTTATTTATTTATTAAGCAATTCATTTAGCTTTTTCAATATTTAATTTAATTTATATTCTTAATAATAATTTTAATTCAAACAACAAGACAGCAGAACACCAAATAATTTATTGATTTTACTCATAACACAGCACAATTATTTATTATTAAATAATTTGATATGGTTAATCTCACAACAAAACACAAACCAAACTCTTATTCTTAAACTTGCATTAAATATTACTACTTAGATTTTATTAATTTGCATTGTACATGTACATATATTATCTTTGAAGGCTTGTATGACCTTTATCTTAGATATCATTTTATTCTTTATTCTTTATTTTTAATAAAAAAATTCATTCAATCAATTTATTAAAATAATATTTAAGTGATTGTTGAATTATTTAATTGTTTTCAAGAAGATTAGGCATTTTTATTATGATATTTTCATTACTTTATAAATAATTATGTATTAGGGACATTTGAGCAAAATAATATTACTCATAAAAAATATATTTTTTTAAATAAAAAAATACATGAATTAAAAATTTATGTTTTCAATAAAAAAAATACTTTTTTAGTTCAAATCATTACAGTTTCTTAGGATACTTTTTATATCGTCAAAAACTTTTTTCTTTTTTTGAGAAAAATACATGAATCAGACTAGAGAATTTTGATGAAATATATATATATTTTGTCTATAATTTTATTTTGAGTGTTTTCTATGAATATATTTCATAATTAAATAAAAAATATATTAAAAAAGTTAGATTACAAAAAGTACCTTAGGCATAGCTACACTAATTTCTAAGACTCTATTTGTTTTTACGTTTCAAAAATATTTTTTAAAGTTTTTTTTATATTTTTATTTACTTCAAATTAGTATTTCTTTGATATTTTCAAATAATTTTAATATGCTAATGTCAAAAATAATTTTTAGAAAATAAAAAAAATATTATTTTAATGTATTGCAGAGTAAAAAACATTTTGAAAACTAAAAACAACCACATTCTCAAAAACCCTCTTAGATTGTTGGGATCTAAAGGTTTGGCTAGCTTATACAATCATAATTTTTTTTTAAAATACAATAAAATCAAAATAGCAAAACAAGAAGAAAGAACAACAGCATTAATTAGCTGCTTAATACATTAATTAGATGATTATTACATTTTTATTATTGTATTTTAAATATATGATTTTACAATGGTAGGAACAGCAGAACACCACATGAACAGTAGAATAAAGGCTGCCCACTTCCTGGAACTTCCTTGCTGCTGACTTTGGTGATTTGTTCACACTACCAATCTTTCCTTAACAACTAAGGAGTTTTTTTTAAAAAAATGGATTGATTTTAAACACTCTCTCAAGTTGTTGTGTTGATACTTCTGTAATTTGGTGCTTGTCAAGTGCTTGTCAATTGAGTTTAAGAAGATTTTAGATTGACTAATGAGCATAAAACACCTTTCTCTTTTAATTTATACTATAATTTTGTTTTGTGACACATACTTTTTAAAAATATTTTTTATTTAAAAATATATATATATATATATATATAATAACAAGAAATATTAAAAAAAAATATTAATTTAATATTTTTTAAATTAAATATAATTATAAAAAGCACTCAGACACGGTTAAAAAAACAAGCAGCCTCCCTCCCTGTTTTTGTCCTCTGTTTATACGTGTTTTGATTCTGACAACTACTCTATTATCCTCTTCTTTCATGCTACTTTTCAAACTTTCTACAAGACTGGCCCTACGTGACCTTACTTTCTTCCTTCCTTGTCCCTTTCCTTTCTTTCTCCTTCTTTTCTCTCCTCACTTGAGTTTGATCCTTTGTTGTGTTCGTTCCATTAATTTTACTTCTTTGCAAGTCTTTTCCCTTGATGATCTGTTTTTTTTTTTTTTTTAAAAAAGAAGAAAACTAAAAAACACTTTGACCGATCATAGCTTAGGTTAATTACATGTGTTGTTGGAAGCGAGCTGGTATCATCCATGGAGGCGTCTAAGTGATTATCCTGAACCTTTCATTCGTTTCTTTCTTTGCTAGCTAGGTGAGTACTTGTACACATTATTTTTCTTTATTTCTTTGTCACTGTCTTTATATTACTACGCATACTATCTTAATTATGTCATCAAAATGCTTATACCTTGCGTTGTTGCTTTTGAAGCTGGATTCCATACAGAGCTAAAGGCCTTCTCCTTTTCTTCCTCCCGCTATTTCATTGAGCACTCAGTACCAGTGCTTTTCGCACATATTTTCCCAAATTAAGGTAATGGAATTCCTATTCCCATTCTCTCTGCGCCTGTTTTTTACTTGTAGTGACTCACTCTCACGTTCTGTATCCTTGTTTCTCTGATTTTCAGACCTGTGGAAATGGCTCTCGAAAATGCTGGTGGATCCATTATAGCTATGCTAGCAGAACTCATGGTGGAACCAGTAGGAAGGCAGTTCCGTTACATGTTCTGTTTCAACAATTTTGTTGAAGAATTCAAAGAACTAAAGGAGAACCTGGTTTCGGCAAAAGAACGTCTGCAAGTCGATGTCGAAACTGCTAAAAGGAATGCTGAAGAAATTGACAAAGTTGTCAAAAAGTGGCTGGAAGATGCAAACAACGAAATTGAAGGTGCGAAGCCCTTGGAAAATGAAATAGGAAAAAATGGCAAATGCTTTACTTGGTGCCCAAACTGCATGCGACAATTCAAGTTAAGCAAGGCACTGGCCAAGAAGTCGGAGACTTTCAGAAAACTTGGAGAAAATAGCAGAAAGTTTTCAGAAGTGTCCCACATACCTCATCGTCAGCCTATAGAATTTCTCCCAACAAAGGAATTCACGTCCTCAGAATCGTCAAAAGAAGCTTTCGAACAGATTATGAAAGCTCTCAAAGATGACAGTGTCAATATGATCGGACTGTCCGGCAAGGGAGGGGTGGGTAAAACCACCCTGGTAAAAGAATTAGGCAGGAGAGCCAAAGAGTTGCAGCTTTTTTCTGAAGTTTTGATGGCTACGGTGTCCCAGAATCCAAATGTCACAGACATTCAGAACCAAATGGCAGATAAGTTAGGTCTGGATTTTAAAGAAAAGAGTAATGCAGGGAGAACTGATCGATTATGGCAGAGACTGAAGGAAGTGGAGAAGATGCTTATAATCCTAGATGATGTTCGGGAAGAAATTGATTTGAAAGAGATAGGGATCCCATTTGGTGATGATCACAGGGGTTGTAAAATTCTTCTAACAACTCGTCTTCAAGTCATATGTTCTTATATGGAATGCCAGCAAAAAGTGTATTTATGTGTCTTATCTGAAAAAGAAGCATGGGATTTATTCAGAATCAATGCAGGTTTACGTGATGGGGACTCTACCTTGAACAGAGTGGCAAGGGAGGTTGCGAGAGAATGCCAAGGCTTGCCTATAGCACTTGTGACAGTGGGAAGGGCTCTAAGAGATAAATCTGCAGTTCAGTGGGAAGTAGCGTCTAAACAGCTCAAAGACTCTCAATTTCCGCGCATGGAACAATTTGACGAACAAAAAAATGCTTTTACATGTCTTAAGTTGAGCTATGAAAATTTGAAGCACGAGGAAACCAAGTTATGTTTCTTGCTATGCAGTTTATTTCCAGAAGATTATGACATTCCAATTGAGGACTTGATGAGATATACAGTTGGCTATTGGTTACATCAAGATGAGGAGCCCATTGAAGATGCAAGGGAACAAGTTCATGTGGCAATCAAAGACCTCAAAGCTTGTTGTTTGTTGTTGGGCACTGAAACTGAAGAACATGTGAGAATGCATGACTTGGTTCGTGATGTTGCTATTCAGATAGCATCATCTAAAGAATATGGATTCATGGTAAAGGCAGGCATTGGGTTGAAGGAGTGGCCAATGATCAATAAAAGCTTTGAAGGTTGTACAACAATTTCGTTAATGGGCAATAAACTAGCAGAACTTCCTGAAGGATTGGTATGTCCAAAGCTCAAAGTTCTATTATTAGAACTGGATGATGGTATGAATGTTCCAGAGAGGTTTTTTGAAGGGATGAAAGAAATTGAAGTTTTGTCTCTGAAGGGAGGGTGTTTGTCATTGCATTCACTTGAACTCTCAACGAAACTTAAATCGTTGGTGTTGATCAGGTGTGGATGCAAGGACCTCATTTGGTTGAGAAAGCTGCAGAGACTTAAGATTCTTGGTCTTATGTGGTGCTTATCCATTGAAGAATTACCTGATGAAATAGGAGACCTCAAGGAGTTAAGGTTGTTGGATGTGACAGGTTGTCGAAGGCTAAGAAGGATCCCTGTGAATTTGATTGGAAGGTTGAAGAAGTTAGAAGAGCTGTTGATCGGGGATTGCAGCTTTGATGGATGGGATGTTGTTGGATGTGACAGCACAGGAGGAATGAATGCAAGCCTAACAGAACTAAATTCGTTGTCTAATTTAGCTGTATTATCATTGAAGATACCGGAGGTTGAAAGCATTCCCAGAGATTTTGTTTTTCCCGGACTGCTCAAATATGATATAATTATAGGGAATTATAATCCATTTATAAGGGATCCAGTAGGATACCCAACCTCGACAAGATTACATTTGGATAATACAAGCGCCACATCCTTAAATGCAAAGATATCGGAGCAGTTATTTCCTACTGTGTCTCAAATTGTTTTTAGGAGAGTGGAGGGTTTAAAAAATATAGTATTGTTATCTGATCATAAGCAGCAAAACGGCTTCTTCCAGAGATTAGAATTTGTAGAAGTGTGGCATTGTGGGGATATCTGTACTCTTTTTCCAGCAAAAGTTCTGCAAGTTTTGAAAAATTTAAGGAGTGTGAAAATTAATGGCTGCAAATCATTAGAAGAGGTATTTGAATTGGATGATGAAAGCAATGTCGAGGACGAGTTGCCGCTGTTGTCATCTTTAACAAGGTTGGAGCTGGAAATGTTACCTGAGCTCAAATGTATATGGAAGGGGCCCACCAGACATGTCAGCCTCCAAAGTCTTATTCATCTGAATTTGAACCGTCTTCACAAACTAACATTTATCTTCACACCGTCCCTCGCTCAAAGTCTACCACGGCTAGAAAAACTTGAGATAAGAAATTGCCTTGAATTGAAGCATGTTCTAAGAGAGGAGGATGATGAATGGGAAATAATTCCAGAGTCTCTTGGCTTCCCAAAATTAAAAACTCTTTATATATTTGCCTGTGCCGAACTTGAATATGTCTTCCCTGTCACTGTGTCTCCAAGTCTTCAGAACCTGGAAGAGATCAGGATTGATAATGCTAACAATTTAAAGCAAATATTTTACAGTGAAGGAGATGCACGCATCATCACGTTCCCTCAACTAAGAGAGTTGATTCTTTGGTCCGAATCAAATTACAGCTTTTTTGGTCCAAAGAATTTTGCTGCCCAGTTGCCTTCTCTGCAAAATCTAACCATTCATGGCCATGAAGAATTGGGTAATTTGTTGGTACAGCTTCAAGTACGTCATTTAAATCTAACCATTCATTTATATTTTCTCTGCTAATTTTGTACCTTTTCATTTAAATTGTCAACTTCTAAATTTCTTCCTTCTTCCACCAAATTTCTAAAACCTAATTAAGTACTGGGGATAATTGGTTCATCTATTTACCAAAAGTATAATATAGTTCCAAAGTGCACAAAAATTATTAGGAATTATACCTAACAAATTGGGGTGCCAAAGTTATAATATAGTTCCAAAGTAGTTTTCTTTTGATGCAGGGGTTTTCAGATTTGAAACATATATATGTTAGAGAATGCGGAGGAGCACAAGATGGAATTCAGGTTGTAAGTTTTGTAACTGATGGAAGAGGTGGGCATGAACTTTCACTCCCTAGTTTGGAAAAATTATACTTGAACTCCTTGCCTGATATGAGGTGTATATGGAAGGGTCTCGTGCTGTGCAATTTGACTATTTTGGTGGTGAATGGGTGTAAGAGACTGACACATGTATTCACATACGGCATGATTGCTAGTCTAGTTCAACTGAAAGTTCTAAAGACATCAAGTTGTGAAGAATTGGAGCAAATCATTGCTAAGGATGATGATGAAAGGTATCAGATGTTGTCAGGAGATCATCTCATATCTTTATGCTTCCCTAGTTTGTGTGAAATTGAGGTTGAAGAATGCAACAAGTTGAAGAGTCTCTTCCCAGTAGCCATGGCTTCAGGTATTCCAGAGCTCCAACTACTTAAAATAACAAAAGCCTCTCAATTTTTGGGAGTATTTGGGCAGAATGATCAAGCTTCACATGTCAACGTTGAGAAGGAGATGGTGCTTCCTAAACTAAAGGAGCTATCGCTAGAACAATTACCATGCATTGTCTGCTTCAGTTTTGGATGTTGTGATTTCTTATTCCCTCGTTTGGAGAAGTTAAAGGTGTATGAATGCGCAAAGTTGAGCACAAAATTTGCTACTACACCAGATGGTTCAATGAGTGCTCAATCAGAGGTGCTGCTGATTTGACTTGATTTCTTACCTCTTTTTTAGTGTGTTTGTTTCTTGTTTCGCTCAAAAATAAGATTTACAAGTTACAATGTCTATGCCATGCTTGAATTGTTTACAGATATCTCAAGTAGCTGAAGATTCAAGCAGTAATAGAGAGTGGACCAGAGATTACGGGTGGAAAGAAGGGGGTAATTTGTTGGCACAGCTACAAGTACGTACTTTATATTTTTAATTTAAATTGTGATAATTTATTCTTTCGTCCTCCAAATTTCTAATTGATAAATGATAAATGGTAGGAAGTCCTGAGCCATCCACTGAATTTCTATATGGAGACTTACACCTATGTCCCTCCTTTAAAAAAAAATAAAAATAAATCAAGTTTGAGTTACTATTTTTATTTTTTACATGAAACTAATTATTAACCTTTTTCACAAAAATCTAATTATTACCACTTTCATTCAACTTATCTCTAATTAAGAAAAAAACTAAAACAATAATATCTAAGAAATACTTCATCCTATTTTTTTCTATTATTTTCCTATTTATACATCATATAAATTGTTTTTATAAGAGAAAAGGGTTTAAAAAATATAATATTGTTCTTTGATCAGATGGCTGCCCATGGCCATGGGCAGCAAAACAGCTTCTTACAAAGATTAGAATTTGTACAAGTGAGGGATTGTGGGGATGTTCGCACTTCGTTTCCAGCAAAATTGCTGCAAGCTCTGAAAAATCTAAAGAGTGTGGAAATTGAGGACTGCAAATCATTGGAAGAGGTATTTGAATTGGGTGAGGCTGATGAAGGAATCAGTGAGGAGAAGGAGCTGCCGCTGCTGTCATCTTTAACAGAGTTACAGTTGCGAGGGTTACCTGAGCTCAAATGCATATGGAAGGAGCCCACCAGACATGTCAGCCTCCAAAGTCTTACTCTTTTGAATTTGTATTCTCTTAACAAACTGACTTTTATCTTCACACTGTCCCTCGCTCAAAGTCTGCCAAAGCTAGAAAGACTTGAGATAAGTGATTGCGGTGAATTGAAGTATCTTATCAGAGAAGAGGATGGTGAAAGGGAAATAATTCCAGAGTCTCCTAGTTTCCCAGAATTAAAAACTATCATCGTATATGACTGTGGTAAACTGGAATATGTCTTCCCTGTCTCTGTGTGTCCAAGTCTTCTAAGCCTGGAAGTGATGTGGATTTTTTATTCTGATAATTTAAAGCAAATATTTTACAATGGAGAAGGAGATACACTCACCACATATCGCATCATCGAGTTCCCTCGTCTAAGAAAATTGGCTCTTTATTCCACATCAAATTACAGCTTTTTTGGTTCGAAGAATATTCCTGCCCATTTGCCTTCTTTGCAAAATCTATGCTTGTCTGGCCACGAAGAATTGGGTAATTTGTCGACACAGCTACAAGTACGTCCTTTATATTTCTCCAATAATTTTTTCCTTTTTAATTTAAATTGTCAACTTCAATACACTGTGATTTCTTCCTCTAGATTTCTAAAACTGAAGTTATGGATACGTGGAGATAAATCCATTAGCCATCCACTAAATTTAAAAAGGAGTTGTCTAACTGTATCTTTCCCTGTCTCTTGATTATTGTAAGAAATCCTACCTAGATTTTTCAATCTTTATGCTTTCCCAGTTTGAGAAAAATTGAGGAACTTCCCTCAATTAATCGAAGTATTTGAAGAGGAAGATAAACCTTCATCTACTAATATTGAGTTGTTTGTTTCAGTCCTGCAACTTCTGATTTCATATTCCCATACTCTGTTGCCATGTCTGCTTAAATCCTTTTGTTGATATGTTTTTGGCTGAAGTATTGGGGACAATTCGTTCATTTATTTACCAAAATTATATAGTTCCAAAGTGTACAAAATTTATTAGGAATGATATGTAACAAATTGGTATCCTTGCTTTCTTTTGATGCAGGGGTTGACAAATTTGGAAACATTATGCTTGGAATCCCTGCCTAACATGAGGTGTATATGGGAGGGTCTCGTGCTGAGGAAATTGACTACTTTGGAGGTGGTTAAGTGTAAGAGACTGACACATGTATTCACATGCAGCATGATTGTCAGTCTAGTTCAACTGAAAGTCCTAAAGATATTGTCCTGTGAGGAATTGGAGCAAATCATTGCTAGGGATAATGATGATGAAAAGGGTCAGATATTGCCAGGAGATCATCTTCAATCTTTATGCTTCCCTAATTTGTGTGAAGTTGAGATTAGAGAATGCAACAAGTTGGAGAGTCTCTTCCCGGTAGCCATGGCTTCAGGTTTCCCAAAGCTGCAAACACTGAGAGTAAGTGAAGCCTCTCAATTATTGGTAGTATTTGGGCAGGATGATCATGCTTCACTTATCAACATTGAGAAGGAGATGGTGCTTCCTAATCTAATTGTGTTGTGGCTAGAACAATTATCAAGTATTGTCTGTTTTAGTTTCGGATGCTGTGATTTCTTATTCCCTCATTTGGAGACGTTGATGGTCCATCAATGCCCGAAGCTGACCACAAAATTTGCTATTACACCAGATGGTTCAATGAGTGCTCGATCAGAGGTGTTGTTGATTTGACTTGATTTCTTGTCTCTCTTCTTGTGTGTTTGTTTCATGTTTCCCTTCAATAATAAGACTTACGAGTTAAAATGAGTATGACATGCTTGAATTGGTTTACAGACATCTCAAGTAGCTGAGGATTCAGGCAGTAATAGAGAGTGGACCAGAGATAACGGGTGGAAAGAAGATGGAAAGAAGATGGTGTCGGGTGATCAACTCGACAATAGGTGATTTCAAGGAAAACTCAATTCTTTGAGCTGTGAATATATTTGGGCATTCAAATCTCAAGATGACTTGTTGAATGGTTTTTTTCGAGCAGATATATTACTGGCTATTGCTAGAGATTTCAAATATTCTATCCTCTAAATGTTCCTCTGATTTCTAATTGTTTGCTGCTTAACAAACCCTTTCATAAGCTAATCTGCGTAAACATATTTTAAATCTCAGACCATACTGTAGGACACAAAATGTAGGAAATGCTTCCCTCACTAATTTTTCTTTTCCTTTTGTGTTGGATTTGAAGCTGTTTTCAGTCGCTAAGGGCAGCCCCAGCTTCTTTCTATGCATATAGCTTGTGGTGTTGGAAATCAAGAGCGTGTTTAACATGATATTTAAATTATGATATTTTACTTTGAATTATAACTTAAAAGTTGTTTTTTATAAATAATTTATGAAAATAAAAATTAATTAAAATAGCCATGAGTTATAAGCATTATTTGTAAAAAAAATGATTCAAAATAACTCTTTTTAATAACAAAAAAATTAGTATATGATCCACAAATTAAAGTTAAGATTTTATTGTTTTTTATTAAACCAAAGTTTTGAATCCAATTTATAACAAAATAAATAAATAAATAAATCGAAAGCTATTTTAACTAACATACTTAAAAAAAAAAATTAAAATCAAAAGTAAAAAATATATTAAATCAATTTACAAAAATCGTATTTAATATAATCTAAATTTAACTATTACTTAAAATCTCGTTGTTGTCATCTTAATTGTGTATGCCTCGTATTATATTTTAAATTAAAACATTTGTTATTCTTGCCATAACAAATTTTATTGTGTAGCAAGACTCAAGTTATTATGCATCAAACTATTCTCCTATAATACGATCCTTTTTGAGGTGTAGAAAAGTTTAATATGATCCTTGAAATTTTTGTTTTCCAGATTTATTTAATCTTGTAGTTTATTTAAATTGTTACGATTCAATCTTAAAACTTTTATTTAATCTTGTAGTTTATTTAAATTGTTTTCAGTTATTGAATGTTAAGGAAGGGAGGAGAATGTGGTCAAAAAGGAGGATTTGGTTTGTTATATTCCAGTCGTAAAAAGACTAATTTTAATAAATTTATCTTGAATAATGGAGTTCGATAAAAATTATTTTAGCGTTTAATCATTCTAAAAAGTATATTAAACCCATAAATTTTTTATTCGGTTTGATTTTCACTATTTAGGTTAATTAGAAGATGTTTTTGGATTGAAAATTGAGTTTTCAAGATTACTAATAATTTTGGGGGTGTTTGCAGGATAAAACTTAAGTTTTGCAATCCAAAAACTATGACTTCATTTTATAGTTATCGAAAATGACTGAAAAATATTTCAACAAACAAAAACACGTTGAATACATAGATATAATTATTATAACCCACACTCTAGGAAGTTACGAGATTTTGTTTTTTAAAAAATCAATGTTTTTTGTGAAATTACAAGGCTATGAATTATATACATATTTAAAATTCGAGATAGATATTAAGGGTTTTAAAGGTGATTACTGATATAATTTTGTATGCATACCAATCCAATTCGGAATAAAAGAAAAGGCAAATTTTGCCCGCGTTCGAGCAAGGCAGAATTCCAGAATCCATGTTGAGACAACGTCTACTGAATCTTTTGAGTTACTTGAGTCGTCTTGTCTGGGATAAATTACTATATACAAAGGCCTCGTTCTTGTAAATTAATTTACATAATCATTTTAACTCATGCCATCTTCATTCATGTTAGAGAAATAAATATTGTGTTGAATGTAATGAAAAATTGCTCCTTTATTGAAGAGTAATTATATACATAATAGGGGATATCAAAGTGAGCTATAGGTATACAATCCACAAACTATTAAAAAATAAATTAAAATAACCATAAGTTACAAGCATTATTTGTAAAAAAGATTCAAAATAACTATTTTTTATTAAGGAATTTAGTATACAATCCACAAACTAAAGTTAAGATTTTTTTTTATTAAATCAAAGTTTTGAATCCAATTTATAACAAAAAAAAAATTAAATCAAAAGCTATTTTAACTAACATACTTGAAAAAATAATTTAAAATCAAAAGTAAAAAATATATTAAATCAATTTACAAAAGTCGTATCTCTCTCTTTTCATGGAGTTATGAGGTTCGGTTAAATGGATCGAGAAAGGGGTTGTTTCTGGTTTTGAGATTGAGAGATGGGGTCTTGGAAAGTGGCATGGCTGGTGGTTGTGTAGGTTATCATTGTGTGGATGGTTGCCAAAATTCAGTTGCCAGAGGAAATTAAATAATATTATGAAGCTTAATCATTAAACAACTTAATGTTAAAAGATATAAATGAAAAAAATAAATTAACCCGAGTTAACCCGCAACCATGGAAATCATGAAATCTTTGAATCGAGTTCAATCAAGATGTTCAATTCCCAAGCAATTTAATTTTAAAGAATAAAATCATGAAAAGAAAATATTAATTTATAAAACTTGCCAAAAAAAAAGATAACAATAAAAAGAATGGGGATCAAATTTGATGGGAAAGCATTCGATGGAGAATGAAATTGTAAAAAACAATGATCAGGATAACCAATAGGAAGGAAATGAAAAAAAAAGTATGAAAACCAATTTTTAATAAATCAAATGTTAAAGGATGAAATTGAAATAATTCAATTTTAAAAAAGATAAAGAAAAAAATGTCAATTTGTGTTAACTTTTGAAACCGGTGACCCTGGTCCTGAACCCAAGATTAACCCTATAGATAGGAAAAAAATAGTTAACCCAGATTAATTCGCAAACCCCTTGATCATTGGCACAAGATTGGGATAACCCAATAGAAAAAAGAGAAAAAAAAGGTAGGAAGCCAATTTCAAATAAATTAAATATTGAATGATGAAATTGAAATAAATCAATTTAAAAAAAGTATAAAAAAATAAAAGTCCGCCCATGTCAAACTTTGAAACTAGTGATTTTGGACATGAACCCGAGACTAATCCCATAAAAGGCAACTCATAAAAAATAATAAAGCAAATCTCTAAGAAAAAATGATCAAAATATAAAAAAATAGCTTTCAAAAAGGAAAAAGAAATAAGTTAACTCTGACAAGCCTCCTAAACCTAGTCTATTCTCTAAAACTCACAACCTATGAAATTCTTGAATCAGGTTCAATTAAGAAGCGTAATTTCCAACCAATTTAATTTTGAAGGATAAATTCATAAAAACAATCAATTTAAAAAACTTACCAAAGAAAAAAATATCAAAAAAAAAATGAAAATCAAATTTGAAAGAATAAAAAAACCGTGAATTATTTAAAAAGAATTATATAAAAAAATTAGGATAAAAAAGATAATAATAAAAAAATAAAGTTACAGGATTTAAAAATAAATTCAACGTTTTTTTTGTTAATTTACAACGGCTATGAATTATATATTTAAAAGCCGAGATAGAGATTAAGGGTTTTCAAGGTGAATATTGGTAAGACCGATATAATTCTGTATGCATACCAATCCGATTTGGAATAAAAGAAAAGGCAAATTTTGACCGATATAATTCTGTATGCATACCATGTATTTGTTTTGATGTTCTGTTTCTATTTATTTAGAAGATTGAAACAAATATCAAAGAGAAGAACGATTTCATGTTTTCCTAGCAGAATCCCTAGCTATTGCTAAACAAGTAACAGAAAACACTGAGAAATTTTTTCTTTTTCTTTTGGTTCTTTGCATAAACAATTCATAATTAAAACTTGAAAAATTAATTTAAAAAAAATCAAGATTTTATAAAACCTAATGTAGAAGGTGACAGACACGAGGATATCTTCACCATTGAAAAAGTGAGGGATAATTCAAGAGTGTAATTGTAGATTATTAAGGTACAAAATCAAAAAGTAAGGCATAGTTGGATTATGATTATTATTGTTATGGTCATGGAGATGTTAGAGTGACACGTCATTAGGCAGGCTCCTTTGGTAACGCGATTGGTCGGTTACACAGACATCTAGCTATCATTTGATTCTCTGTTGGGGGAGGGGTTTTGTGCGTTTCTGTTTTTGGCTTGAGCGAGACATTTATACAGCTGTGATGACAGTCCAATTATGGGTAGCCACGTGGGGGATTGACAATAATTGCAAAAGACCGTTTGTGCGATGGGAATGATTATTTTCAATTTGGTCACTGAAGTTCTGAAATCGTGTAATCAAGCCCCTTTGTAAATTGTAATTGGACCCCTGTATTTCGGCGCGTTTTACAAACTAATCCTTGGACTTTAATCTGTTGCAATTTTGCCCCTAATTAACCCCAAACTTTGCTATTTCTTCAATTAAGTCCCTGATTTCATTAATTTAATTAAATCCAAAGTCCAATTAAGTCTAAAACTTATCAATTCTCCAATTAAGCCCCTGATTGGATTAATTAAATTAATTCCAAGCTTAATTAAGTCTCAAAACTTATCAATTCTCCAATTAAAACCCTTGATTGGATGAATTAAATTAATTCCAAGCTTAATTAAGTCTCAAAACTTATCAATTCTCCAATTAAACCCTTAATTGAATTAATTAAATTAATTCCAAGCTCAATTAAGTCTCAAAACTTATCAATTCTCCAATTAAACCCTTGATTGGATTAATTAGATTAATTCCAAAGTTTAATTAAACCCCAAAACTTCCAATCATGTTGCCTTTAACCCAAATTTTAACTCATTCTTCATTTATTTCATTTTACTTGCTTTTCATTATTATTATTATTATTATTATTATTTTCATCATTATTTTTTATATCTTTTTCAGTAAATAAAATAATAATAATTAAAATAAAAGGGTCAAAAATTGGGTTATGACAGTTGCCACCTCTTTATAATATTTACTATACAAAGATATTGGAAAATTTTATTTTCTTTTAGCTTTGTGTAGTAAATTTATAAAGAAAAGTAGATACGGAAAGAACCTTTGCTTTTTCCCTAGTCTTGAAAACTTTGAAAACAATAGATTGACACACGACCTTTACAAAGAGATGTAGAAATCAAGAAACAAGTCATTTGGAAGAAGACTTACTTTTTTTGTTTTTTGTTTTTTGTTTTTTTTTTGTTATTTTTTTTTTGTTTTGTTTTTTTAATGGATCAAATTGTTTTGGGCAACCTGCCCGATGAAGAATAAAACGCGAAAAGGGTTTCGCGACAGGCGACCTGCTCGATGTAGAATAAAACACGAAAAGGGTTTCGCGAGTGGTCTAATTGTTCCAGGCGACCTGCCCGATAGTAAGAGTAAAACACGAAAAGGGTTTCGCGAGTGGTCTAATTGTTCCAGGCGACATGCCCGATGAAGAATAAAACGCGAAAAGGGTTTCACGAGTGGTCTAATTGTTCCAGGCGACCTGCCCGATAGTAAGAGTAAAACGCGAAAAGGGTTTCGCGAGTGGTCTAATTGTTCCAGGCGACATGCCCGATGAAGACTAAAACGCGAAAAGGGTTTCGCGAGTGGTCTAATTGTTCCAGGCGACCTGCCCGATAGTAAGAGTAAAACGCGAAAAGGGTTTCGCGAGTGGTCTAATTGTTCCAGGCGACCTGCCCGATGAAGAATAAAACGCGAAAAGGGTTTCGCGAGTGTTCTAATTGTTCCAGGCGACCTGCTCGATGAAGAATAAGACGAAGATTTTTTTTTTGACAAATACAAAGAAACGAGTCTCATTGTAATGGGTGACCTACCCAAGTAAAAAAAGAAAGGGTCTCATTGTGATGGGTGACCTACCCAAGTAAAAAGAGAAAGGAAAATGAGGGCTCGAAGGTGCACTCAAAAGGATGGTTGAGGGCTCGAAAGCGCGCTCGAAAGGAAGCGAGGGATCAAAGGCATGCTTGAGGAAATGTGAGGGCTCAAAGGCGCGCTCGAAGAGAAACGAGGGCTCAAAGGCGCGCTCGACAGGAAGCGAGGGCTCAAAGTCGTGCTCGAAAGGAAGCGGGGGCTCAAAGACGCACTCAAAAGAGAGGTAGGGTTAGGAAACGCACTACCTTGGATGGTCAAGTGCTTAAAGGCGCACTTGAAAGGAGATGAGGGCTCGAAGGCGCCCTAAAAATGATGATCGAAGGCTCGAAGGCGCGATAAAAGAAGGTGGAAAAACACAGAGATTTCTCATGGGCGGCCTGCCCAGGTTGAAAAATTCTCAAAAATGAAAATTTTTCAAAAGCAATTTCAATCTTTGGCCATTTCAAGTTGGCCTTCCACTTGATGGATTCCGCAAAAATTTTTTCTTATGGAACTTGCAAAACTCATTGTCCAATATCCTCAAAGTTTAGATGATATGCATGCATCTTTACCTGATTTGAAATATAGGCCCCCATTTCTTCTTAGTCTTCTTGTTGCTTGATTGATGAGGACTTGCTACCTTTGATTTGGGTCCTCCTTGTCGCTTGGCTTCTAGCCCACTCGAATTGGCCCGTGTAAGTTGGGTCTGCTTTAAGGTTCCTTTCTTTCTTTCATCCAGATTAGCAAGGTCGAAGTCCTTTCTTTAATTGTGAATCCACATATTAGTTATGTGATTGACTATGCTTATATGAAACTCAATGAGGTTGGTAATAAGAGAGAAAGTATCAAATGAGGAGCATGGATTTGTTAGGAAAATGTTGAGGAATTGACAATGGAATCTACTTTTATTAGACTATGTGTGAAATATTAGTTTTTCATAATGTTGCTTTGCAATAGAATCAGTTGTTTATAGAAATCCCACTAATATGTAGTCTGAGAGACTTTGTCTTGAGTTTCGAAGTAGAATTTCTTGAACTTTCATCATGGAATGGAGGCAATGCAGGTTCCTATTATGTCATCATGTAGCTTTGCGTTTCTTGAGTTTCTTCTCAAGAACTGTTCATTGTAGATGCACCTGTGATAACTGGATGATGGTGGGGGGGGATTTATTAGTCAGTGTGTTAATTTATTGAAGTATCTAGATTTCTGTTGTTAATTTAAGAAAATTCCGTCCTGCTTTACTCTATAATTTTCTCTGTTATATATCAGAGGTTACCACTCTCCCTGTACTTTGAGTTGCCCCACCCACATGTCTGAGAGTTCGTATTAAGCTACAAGTTTTGCATAAATATTATCAGTGATTAGTTGTTAGTGTTAGATAGCTAGTCAATAATGTTTTATAAATTGATTAATGGTTAAATAGTAACTCTGTCGATGCTAGAACTACTTGTAATAATAGATCACTAACATGTTATGATAATTGGCAGTGACTCTTGCCAACGAGAAACAATAGCCAGTCAAGAACAGTCAATTAATGGTTTGATTACAATTATAATATGGTCACAGTAATTTGATCGAAAAGTAAGATCATGTTAATGAAAGTACGAGAAGTATAGCTCAACTAGTCAGACCCTGAATTTGCTCTTTAAAAATTATTAATTCGAATCTCACAAACTTTAGGGCCACTAAATGTTTGCATAATCGTTAACTTTAGAATTTATAAGATTAGTCGAGGTATACAAGCTAACCTAGATATCATATTAATCTAAAAAAATCATGTTTATAGAATTAAATGCCAAATGAAAACATGCACTATGACTTATTTTATCGCATGTTTTATAAATTATGAATTATAAAAAAAAATAATTTCAGAGTTGTTTTAAACAGTTGTTTTATTATTGTCATATATACGGTGTATCTTAGACCACCTACTTTCGGTGGAGTTGAGAGATTTTTTCTTACGCAACCGTCAACCCTGCTACAGTTTCTGTTGGAACCAAGGATTCCTTGCCATGGACATAACATTTTTAAAAGAAAAAGGCAAAAAAAAAAAAAAAATTACTACAATCATATCATGGTGCATCTTGGACCACCGTATCAAAAGATGAGATTACTTAGTTTTTTTATATATGATAAAAAAATATAAAAATTAATTTATAATTAATTCAATATTAACAAATATGACAAGGAAAAAAATAAAAAATCATAAGAATAAGGATTAAACTGAAATCATAAGAATAAAAATTTATGAACGTGTTTTCTTACATTAAAAAAAATCATAAATATAAATTAAAAAACTTATGCACGTATCAAATTAAATAAATCATGAATATTATATAAATAAATGAAAAACAAAGTCATTACAAAAAATAAACAACTCTTTAATGAATTTGGTTTTTAATATAAAATAACCTTATCGAATTAAACATAGCCTCGATCTTATGGGGATTAGTCGACTCCCCTGCTGCCGAAATGACATGGCCGAGATACTCAACGTGGGGGCTGCAAAAAACACATTTGCTGGCCTTGGCATACAGCAGGTTAGCCTGTAGAATTGTAAAGACAGTCCTAAGATGGCCTATGTGCTCTGTCATGGAGTGACTGTAAATAAGAATGTCATCAAAGAAAACAAGAATAAACTTCCTCAGTTGGTCCCTAAATAAGTCGTTCATTAGACTTTGAAAAGTGGCAGGAGCGTTAGTCAAGCCAAAAGGCATGACCAAGAATTCATAGTGCCCATTGTGCGTCTTAAATGCAGTCTTGTAGATGTCTTCAGGAGCTATACGAATCTGGTGGTAGCCAGAGCGGAGATCAATCTTACAGAAAACTGAGGCCCCCACCAATTCTTCTAGGAGTTCATCTATTAAAGGAATAGGGAACTTATCTTTGATTGTGAGCTGGTTTAATGCCCTGTAGTCAATGCATAATCTCCATGATCCGTCCTTCTTCTTGACTAGGACGACTGGGGAAGAAAAAGGGCTATGACTATGTTGAATGGTGCCTGAGCCCAACATTTCTTTAACCATATGTTCTACCACATCCTTTTGTAGACTGGAGTGTCGATAGGGTCTGAGATTGACTGGATTAGAGCCTTCCTTAAGAGGTATATTGTGATCATGGCTGCGAGGAGGAGGTAAGCCCTTTGGTTCTGCAAACAGCTCCTGGTATTCTGCCTACAGAGAGGTGAAACTGTATTTGCAGCAAGGCCAGGCTGTAACCCAGTGCCCCGTTCCTGACTGTTAATAGAGCGTAGGCTGCACAGATTAATTTTAGAAACCAAATTAGCACTACATAACAAACCATTAAGTTGCTTTAGTCTAACAGTTTCCATGGTTACTGGATCATTTCCCTTGATAAAAACCTCTTGACCTTGCCATGTAAACGCCATCCACATTTCTTCATAGTTGCATACGATGGTTTTTAACGTAGCCAGCCATTGAATGCCCAATATCATATCACAATTTTTAAGATCCAAGGTAAATACATCAGTCACAAAATCAACTCCTTGGATGGACCATTGGAAGTTGCTACACACAGAAGTGCAATCCATGATCCCACCATCAGCTACCTGCACTGTTAGAGCCTTAATGTTTGTAAGATTACAATGCAATCTGTCTGCTACGTGATTGCTGATGAAATTGTGTGTACTGCCAGAATCTATCAAGAAAACTATAGGCTGTTTTTCGATCTTGCCTATGACCCGCAATGTGTTAAGGCTAGTTACTCCTTTTAAGGCATTGAGGGATATATGAGGATTATAAGTGTTAGGGTCCAGGTCAGTGGCTCCCTCGTCTTCACTACCCTCCCCACTATCTTCCATAATACATAGTGAATACAGTTTCTTGTTCTGACATCTATGCCCCGGTATAAACTTCTCATCACACCAAAAACAAAGGCCCTTAGCCCTACTCTCATCCAAGTCCCTATTTCTGATGGGTCTAGTGGTTCTTTGGGTAATGTTGGGGTTGTAAGGTGGGTTTGGTAAGAGACCTGCTTGTGGTGGTTTAGGGCTGGTGCTTGGGAATCCGGTGGGAAAATTTTTGTTGTAGCTAAAAAGGGTAGCAGGTTTGTTTGGGTAAGCAAAGGTGGTTGGGTGATAAGTCTGTTTGTTAGGATTAGAGCCATAACGTCTATGGGTGAGGGTGTTGTCCTGTAATCTAGCCAAAGTATATGCTTGCTTCAAAGACTTTGGCTCAAACATCTTGATCATATTCTTAACCTCTACATCCAGCCCTCCTATGAAGAATACCAAAGCATTTTTCTCAGAAATTTCAGATCGATTCCAGAGGATATCGAAATCCTTGATATAGGTTTCTAAGTCATTTTTCTGTTTAAGTTCAATGAGCTCCTCTAAAGGGTTTTTCTCTCCCCCAAACCTGCAGCATAAAGCTTCTACATATTCTGACCAAGATACTACTCGTCCTCCCAAACTTCTCATGTAATTTTGATGCCAGCATAGAGTCATGCCATCTAGGTAATAGGAAGCTAATTTGAGCTTGTCTTGCTCAACAATTTCTTCTACATCAAAGTACTGGTTACACTTATAAATCCATTTAAGGGCGCCCTCTCCCTCAAAAATAGGAAACTCTCGTTTTGGTCCACGTAATTGATAGTGAGGAGGAGTACCTTCATTAATCCAGTTGAAACGAGCAGGGGAATCTCTTGTGGGGGGAAACTAAGGAGCCTTAGGTAAGCTGCACTCCTCTGAAGATAGTTGGGTCTTCTGCAATGCTGTGTCTACCCGAGAAACAAGGGCATCCATAGCCTCTTTAAGTTCTCTGAAGCGTGTATTAGCATCGGCCCTGGTATCATTAAGTTGTTGTTGGATGTGATCATATGCTCGGGGTTGCTCTGGATTGGTGGTTTCATCCACTCTTCTTGCATCTTGGGATCTTGTTTCAGGAGGCATTTTGAGTCTGAAGATGCAGCTCTGATACCACTTGGAGCAACTAACTTGGTTGTCAAGAGATAGAGCAGAAGAAATAGATGAAGAAGAAGAAGAAGGAGCGGTGGAAACACAGAGAAGGGGTGAGGGAAGAATTACCGAAAGAAAAGGAATTGGTTCAATATTATTCCATGCATGCATCTGTTGCAACATAATGCTATTATATATACAGAGGAGCCTAACAACCAGCTCGTGACTTCTTTCCTTTCCAAGTGACTCATAACAGAATTATAAACTCTATAAAACGCATCGTTTTGGACTTAATGACTTACTCTAAACGCACCGTTCTATCAACTGTTCCTTTAATTTGAATTTCCCCCCGTGTGAACCCATTAGTTAGTTGCCGCCCTGTAACATTCTACAATTCGTCGTTTAACTTCAGGTCCGTGTAAGCCATTGTACTGCTTTCATTCAGTAAACTTGTAAAGCCATTGTTCGTATATGTATTTGTTAGCAGGATGGCAACAATAGGCCTATATCAGTACCATTATGAACGTTTTGAGAATACTGTAATTTTGCAGACCTTTTTTAGTCGAATGCAAGAACAAGACTCGCTGGTTATATTCATCCATTGAAGCCTTTTTTAAAATGAGTTAGAAGTTAGCGTTGATTGTTACAGGATTTGTAAAGGGAACTTTGAAATTTGAAATTGAAAGAGCTTCTCATCTACGGTGTGCTAAGATTAATCAAACGTTTGTTATTGATTCAAGAAAGTAAAAAGAGAGACATCTTAGGCTTGTGTTCATGATCATATTGTTTGTATGACCATGTCCATGCGTGAGGTGGGTAAGAAAACACAGCATCCTATAAAAAGGCTTTTGTTAGTACAGGACTCTTCGGTTTCAAAATGAGCAAAAGATTAGTGAAGGAAATTTTGGATGTTAAGTTTCTAGCAAATAGCACCTAAAATAACAATAACAATAACAATAATTGTTTGCTGCTGGGGCAATAATAATAATAATAATATTGTTTTGCCTCACACAAATGAGTGGTGAATCTTGACTTCATCTTGCATTGAAATAAATAATTTCGTGTTTTTATTTATAAAATTCAATTACTCTTTTCTAGAACAAAATAATTCTTTCTTGTAAAACAAAACCAACTATATATTTATTAATTAAGTTTATCTATTGATGTTGCTTTCTCATTTATGTTCTGCAAACAAAATAATGGATCAATTCTATTTCTCTTTATGTTCTGCAAACTAAAATTAAGATATTTAAACTCGTGAGCATGTTCTCGGTTGTGTCTATCAACTTTGTTTTTTATTTTTGTTTCTCGTACTATTTATTTTTTTGAGTTTATTATAAATTTTATAAAAGAAA